>NC_089802.1:76162044-76174544 GCF_029633855.1 Hoplias malabaricus | reverse complement strand
GGTCACCAACCTGAGGTCTAAGTGGGGGCTGGGGACCATTGGATCCCCCATAAATAACATTGTTATATACTTATATTCATTTTCAAATGTGGCTAGAGCACCGTTACTGACAGTGCCACCCACAGAAGCTGTTGTTTACTCAGTGGCAGTGTGGGGACGTTAGCTAATATGCTAACATGAAAGAAATAGCATAGTGGTTAGGAACGAGGGCTGTGGACTGAAAGGTTGTTGGTTCGATTCCCACGAGCGGCAGGAAAATTGAGGGTGGTGGGAGTGAAGGAACAGCACCGTCCTCCTCCTTCACTCCTAGCCCACAGCTGAGGAGCCCTTGAGCAAAGCACAGAACCCACAACTGCTCCCCACTGCTCTGGGTGTGTGTTCACAGCCCCTAGTGCACTTGTGTGTGTGTGTGTGTGTTCACTGCCACAAATGGGTTAAATGCAGAAGACACAATTCATTGTATATTGTACACTGACAAATAATTGCACATTTCATTTGATGTTTGAACTCACTGTGGGCTGCGGTGATGCTGCCAGTGAACAATTCTTCACACACACACCAAGGGCAGTGATCACACACACACACACACACACCATGAGCAATGGTCTGCCAACCACTTTGACGCACGGGGAGCAGTTTGAGAGTTAGGCGTCTTGCCCAAGGGCACTTCAGACGTGGAATTGTGGTCCCTCAAGCTCCGTAAGGCCATGACTGTCTGTGAGGAGTGTGGTGTGTTCTCCCTGTGTCTACGTGGGTTTCCTCCGGGTGACTGTCTGTGAGGAGTGTGGTGTGTTCTTCCTGTGTCTGCGTGGGTTTCCTCTGGGTGACTGTCTGTGAGGAGTGTGGTGTGTTCTCTCTGTGTCTGCGTGGGTTTCCTCCAGGTGACTGTCTGTGAGGAGTGTGGTGTGTTCTCCCTGTGTCTGCGTGGGTTTCCTCCAGGTGACTGTCTGTGAGGAGTGTGGTGTGTTCTCTCTGTGTCTGTGTGGGTTTCCTCCGGGTGACTGTCTGTGAGGAGTGTGGTGTGTTCTCCCTGTGTCTGCGTGGGTTTCCTCTGGGTGACTGTCTGTGAGGAGTGTGGTGTGTTCTCCCTGTGTCTGTGTGGGTTTCCTCCCAAAGTCCAAAAACACACGTTGGTAGGTGGATTGGAGACTCAAAAGTGTCCGTAGGTGTGTGTGTGTGTGTGTGTGTTGCCCTGTGAAGGACTGGCGCCCCCTCCAGGGTGTATTCCCGCCTTGCGCCCAGTGATTCCAGGTAGGCTCTGGACCCACCGCGACCCTGAACTGGATAAGGGTTACAGATAATGAATGAATGAATGAATAATCAGATATTAAACTTAAAAGACCAGATACTACACTTGGTCTTAAGCAAAAGGCAGAGGAACACAACCTGAGAGACGGCAACAAAATTCAAAATCAGCGAACGCATCCAGCGTCAGGGAGAACGACCAGAAACGTCCGTCAATAACATGAAGAATTTATAAATCATTGCCTCTAATCTGCACTTCTGTTGATTGGAAATTCTCAAGCTACAAACCCGGGATTCGGAGTGAAATAAAGCAGAGCGGCGTGTGATAAACCCGTGTAGAAAGTGGATTTCTGTATCGTGTCTAAGCGCGTTAAAGCTACAGACACGCCGCCGCTGCTTCCTGTGTGTGAATTTGAGTATTTAAATATATCTTGGTCTTCAGAGTTTGTGTTGAACATCAAAGGAACAATATACGCTTTGAAGTAGCATGGGGTAGGATCAGTCTCTCTCTCTCTTTCTCTCTCTCTCTCTCTCTCTCTCTCTCTCTCTCTCTCAGATCTCTCTGCAATGACATTGAGAAAGTCATGCACATTACATGCCGAGAAGCCTATTTGACCACAATGACTTTTTCTCGTTAGCTGTAATCATAGAAATGGAAGGCAAACGCCGGAAAGAAACACTCCACACTTTGTTTATGACAAAGAGAGGTTTGTGGTCCACTGTAGATGCTCCGGCTACTTACCCTGTGGCTAAGAAAGGGTTAAGAAGCCAATCTAAGGTCCTTCTGTGGTTTACGGCCTTGTTCCGATGCTGGAATCCGCTCATGAGTTTCTCCACTCACTGTCCATCATCTCAGCTCCACTCACCACTATGTAGTTCTACAGTTACAGACTGGAGTCCGTCTGTGGCTCTGCAAACTTAGTTACGCTCAGGACCCCCACAGAGCAGGTGATCATTCTCAGCGCTGCAGTGACACTGACGTGGTGGTGGTGTGTTAGTGTGTGTTGTGCTGGTGTAGAGTGGATCAGACACAGCAGTGCTGCTGGAGTTTTTAAACCCCTCAGTGTCTGGACCGAGAACAGTCCACCGACCAAAAACATCCAGCCGACAGCGTCCTGTGTCACTGATGAAAGACTAGAGGACGAGCGACACACACTGTGCAGCGACATATGAGCTACCGTCTCTGACTCTACATCTACAAGGTGGACCAACGAGGGAGGAGTGTCTCACAGAGTGGACAGAGAGTGGACACAGGGTTTAAAAACTCCAGCAGCACTGCTGTGTCTGATCCACTCTACACCAGCACAACACACACTAACACACCACCACCACGTCAGTGTCACTGCAGCGCTGAGAATGATCCACCACCACATCACACCTGCTCTGTGGGGGGTCCTGAGCGTTTAATTGCATGGTGAAAGGGGGCTAGCAAAGTATGCAGAGCAACAGATGGACTACAGTAACTGTAGAAGTGTAAAGTGTAAAGCAGAGCAACACAGAGTACAGTCTGTAATACTAGAACTGCAAAGCGTTCCTGTGTCGTCAGTGGAGCTCAGTGAGTGAAGAAATTACGTTCTGTAGGTTTGTGATTGAGAAGCTCTCGTGTGGACGTTAGGACGGACTAAATATAACGCATCCACTTTTCTCCGTGTTGAAAAACGACGAGAAAGAAGGGAATAAAGGCATCCCTCTGTTGGCTGCGCTGTAAATAGGACTGCAGCCAGCGAGCGGAGAGAGGCAGGGCGCTCGGGCGAGTTCAAAGGCATGCGAGATTGAAGCTAGGACAGGAGCATGAAAGCTAATAAAGTTAAGTAGGCCTGCATCGGGGGGAAGGACGAGCATCCTGCTTTGAACAGACCCTGTGATCAGTCGCCTCCCTCAATTAGTGTATTGTCCACTTGTACTTTCAGCCTGGGGTTAAACTGCTCGCCCAGCGCTTTGAAGTGCTTATCCCTTCATCTGCAGGCTGACGGAGGGGAGATCTGCAGGACAACAGCGAAACACACACACACACACACACACACACACACATACACACAGACATACACACATGCATATCCACCTCAATCAGAGAGAGAGAGAGAGAGAGAGTGAGAGAACATAAATAATGTGTGTGTGTTTGTGTAGTTTAGGGTGTGTTTGTATGTATGTCTGTGTGTGTGAGAAAATGTCTGACTACATCCTGGTGTAAGTGTACGTGTGTGTGTGGGGGGGGGGGGGGGGGGGGAGGGGTGTATATATATATGTGTGTGTATGCATCTCTCTCTCTCTCTCTCTGTAGTGTGTATCTCTTTGTATGTGTTTGTGTGTGTGTGTGTACATGTATATATATTTGTATATGTGTATCTGTGTGTGTGTACATGTATGTGTGTGTGCATATGTGTATCTGTGTGTGTGTGTGTACACATGTATATATGTGTGTATATGTGTGTGTGTACATGTATGTGTGTGTGAATTTGTGTATCTGTGTGTATGTGTGTTGTGTGTGTGTGTGCGTATTTGTATATATGTGTGTATGTGTATGTGTGTGTGTGTGTGTGTGTGTTGTGTGTGTGTGTGCATATGTGTATCTGTGTGTGTGTGTGTACACATGTATATATGTGTGTATATGTGTGTGTGTACATGTATGTGTGTGTGAATTTGTGTATCTGTGTGTATGTGTGTTGTGTGTGTGTGCGTATTTGTATATATGTGTGTATACGTGTATCTGTCTGTGTGTGTGTGTTTCAGAATAATTATAGCTCCACTCATGTTTAATGTCATTAATCATGTTTTGTGGTGGATTAAAAACTTTAATAGTGTATAGGGAGGGAGAGTCTTAGACGTGGAGTGTGGGGAGGAGGGTGTGTGTGTGTGTGGTGGGGGGGATGTATGAGATGAAGAGCAGAGATACGCCCCCTGGTGGTCGTGTTTTAAAAAGCAAGGCTGTGAGAAACTATGAGGTGAAGTGTTTAATGATTAGGAGCCAGTGTTTAATGATGTCATTACTCAGGGGAGAGAGAGAGAGAGAGAGAGAGAGAGAGCGAGCGAGAGAGAGAGAGAGCGAGAGAGAGAGAGAGAGAGAAGAGAGCGAGAGAGAAGGAAACGTGAGAAGGAAATGAGAAGTAAAATCAGAGCGGAGTGTATTCTGCTTTCAGTCTCAGTATGGAGTGATGTAGCAGGTGGAGGACAGATGGGGAATAAAGAGAGATACAAACACCTTAAAGAGCACAGTATTGCTCCCACTGTGCCGAGTGGTGAAACACATCAAAGGTTAAGGATGTGCTTCCTCTCTTACAAACGCACCCTTTCTGAGATATGAGGTCTCGTTACGACTGTGATGGAATGATAACGGAGCTGGGAAAAGTGAGTCAGGATCAAAGAGCCATTACAGGACAGTCATCACAGTATAATAAACACCACACAGTGTCGCATACTTCAGAATTAACACCACAGTGTTTACACTTCCACACCTGCCCTAATGAGCTCATACAGAGAGAGAGAGAGAGAGAGAGAGAGAGAGAAATGTGAGAGAAAGAGAGAGAGAGAAAGAGAAAGTGAGAGCAAAAGAGAAAGCGAGAGAGAGAGAGAGAGAGAATGTGAGTGAGAGAGAGAGAGAGAGAATGTGAAAGAGAGAGAGAATGTGAGAGAGAGAGAGAGAGAGAGAGAGAGAGAGAGAGAGAGAGAGAGAGAGGAGAAACAAAAGTAAAACAAAAGAAAACCAGAAGAGAGGAGGACAGATAGACAGCTCTGGTTTGCACACAACAGATTGTTTACTTAATTTCCATGACAACAGAGAATCGCCCACGTGGCGAACAGAGCCAAGTGGCGCCAGGAACTACGGATGGTTTAAAGGGACAAACTATTAAAATGAGTAAACATTTATAGCACCAAATATTAGTGATGTTCAAACTTTATAACTTTAACTATGAATATAACTATTCAGTCACACAGCTACCACTGCGCCGAGCTACATTCCTGAATTTAGCTACTGTGTATTAGCCTCGTAGCTACAGTGTGTTAGCTTCGTAGCTCCAGGGCAAATCTGAGGAAGTGTCACACACACACACCCAACACGACTCGGCTGAGTGACTACACTGGGGGTGGGAGATGTTCCCCACACCACATGACTGTAGTTAACCCTTTGTGTGAATTGGAGGTTCCTCTGAATGGACGATGATCACTTTCTCTCCTTTTTTTTTCTCGCCCTTATCCTCGGAAAGCTGGAGACACGCTCTGGTTCTCTCTCACTCTGTTCTGTTTCATGTCACACGCCTCCCTCCCTCTCTCTCTCTCTCTCTCTCTCTCTCTGTCTCTCTCTCTCTCTCTCTCTCTCTCTCTCTCTCTCTCTTCCTGTCCGAGCTGCAGGGGGTCATTAGATTACTGTAATTAGCGTGATAAGGGGCATCGGTCAGGAAGAAAAAGGAGGAAGCTGGAGCCGGTCATCTGTGTGTGTGTGTGTGTGTATGTGTGTGTGAGAGAGAGAGAGAGAGAGAAAAAAAAAAGAGAGAGAAGTATTTGTTTTTCCTCCTGAAAGAAAGGCTCCAGATCAAAAGCCTGGCCTCCAGCTGGGCTCTCCATGCTCCAGCAGGCTGCTCAGTTTGGGCAGCTGTGTGTGTTACAGTGACCAGTCCGGCCACAGGAATGACCCCCAACTGACCACGGACCAGTTCAGCAGGACTCAGCCTTAATCAAACACCTCCAGCTTACAATATTCATTCATTCATATACTGTAAGCGCTTCATCCTGAGCAAGGTCCCAGTGGGTCCAGAGCCCACCTGGAGTCGGACAGCGCACAGGACACCAAAGTGGATCCGGTTTGGTTCACGTTCAAAAGCCTAATACGGAACGGTTCAGTACATTTCCAACAACATAAACTGTTTTCAAATCCAGAAAAAGTTGATTCCCAGCTGGAACTAAAGAAGAGCAGGGTTCTTCAGTGTGAACCGTGACGGTGTCTTGGGCATGTTGTGATAAAGAAGCTCCAGAAAGAGCACAGAGCCTCAAATAAAGAGTTATGTCTCAGTGGAGCTGCATGTGATCATTTAAAGCGGGTTCTTAAAAGGAAATATAAACAGGAAAATGCTCAGGCTACTTTTCTCCACTGTTCTCACCATTCTCAAGCTCAGCAGACCGGCTCAGGACTCGGCATTATTTAAACACATGTAGCATATGTTGCTCTGATCTGATCCAACTGTAAACAGTGGATAAACCATGACTTAGTCTCTGGCACTGGTGCTGAATTCAGCCACAGAACCACTCTTCGTATATTTGGTTCCCATCAAAACAGGTGGAAACGTGAGGAGCTGGTTTGCTGCAGAGCATCAAGGTTCAAAGAATCCTGAACAGCATCGGTTCAAGAACCAGAGTTCACATGGAGGAGAAGTGCTAACATTTTTTTTGTGGCTTCTTTCTGTTTGCGAATGATCAGACGTTTTCTATCTCTCTTTCCTTCCTGCACTAATGGGAGATACATCTGAGGTGTAGGAGTTACAGCTGACCCCAGATCTGCCTCTGGCTCGTGTCCACCACCAGCAGCAGCTCTTCTGGCAGCTCTGAGAGCTCGGAGAGTCCATCACCGCCGGCGGAATCTCAGAAAGCGAGAGCTGTGTTTGTTCTCTGAGTTCTCGATGTGGAGTTTCCTTCTCATTCACTGGGGTCAATCACTGCTCGCTGCCCGGGTCCTAAACAGCTGGTCCAGCACTTTAACAACCTCCCCCCGTCACAAAAGAGTGGCTCTGACCCATGTAAAGAAGTAGCGCACAACTTCACAAGCAAGCGAAACAGCTCCAACAGCTCTGAGATCAGTGTTCTCGGTGTAGGAGCTGCTGCCCGTGGCTGCCCACGTCCACTGGTCCACCAACACAACCTCACGACTGCAGACCCGCAGGCACCAGCACCAGGAAACTTAGCAAACACTTAGCAGAATTCATGAGCACTGTTTAGCAAAGGCATCAAACCTTTATCTTCCACATAGGAAGCAGCAGAGCTAGCGAGTACGCTAACCGACCACAACAACCGAAATTACTACATGACTACAATAAACATACAGCCACTGAATCATTACGACTCTGATTACTAGCTGCTTCTGAACACATGGTGCGGTAAAATCCCATACTTTACTCACCGTTTCCATCAGCCTTTGCAGCCCTTGTGTCCATCTTCTGGTCAGTGCATACAATGCCAAAGCTGCAGAGAAAAGAAAGAAGGTTTTGCCTCAAAGTGGGGATTGTGGTACTTCTGTTTAACACTGGATATAGGTTCAAAGCACAGTGACAGTTCAGGGCTTAAATTAAAAATGAGAGTTGGGGCATGGGGTGGCACGGTGGTGCAGCAGGTAGTGTCTCTGTCACAGCTCCAAGGTCCTGGAGGTTGTGGGTTCGAGTCCCGCTCCGGGTGACTGTCTGTGAGGAGTTTGGTGTGTTCTCCCTGTGTCTGCGTGGGTTTCCTCCGGGTGACTGTCTGTGAGGAGTGTGGTGTGTTCTCCCTGTGTCTGCGTGGGTTTCCTCTGGGTGACTGTCTGTGAGGGGTGTGGTGTGTTCTCTCTGTGTCTGCGTGGGTTTCCTCCGGGTGACTGTCTGTGAGGAGTGTGGTGTGTTCTCCCTGTGTCTGCGTGGGTGTCCTCTGGGTGACTGTCTGTGAGAAGTGTGGTGTGTTCTCTGTGTCTGCGTGGGTTTCCTCTGGGTAACTGTCTGTGAGGAGTGTGGTGTGTTCTCTATGTGTCTGCGTGGGTTTCCTCTGGGTGACTGTCTGTGAGAAGTGTGGTGTGTTCTCTCTGTGTCTGTGTGGGTTTCCTCCGGGTGACTGTCTGTGAGGAGTGTGGTGTGTTCTCTCTGTGTCTGCGTGGGTTTCCTCTGGGTGACTGTCTGTGAGGAGTGTGGTGTGTTCTCTCTGTGTCTGCGTGGGTTTCCTCTGGGTGCTCCAGTTCCCTCCCACAGTCCAAAAACACACGTTGGTAGGTGGATTGGAGACTCAAAAGTGTCCGTAGGTGTGTGTGAGTGAATGTGTGAGTGTGTGTCAACCTGTGAAGGACTGAAACCCCCTCCAGAGCGTGCTCCCGCCTTGCGCCCAGAGATTCTGGCTACTTTCCGGACCCACTGTGACCCTGAACTGGATAAGGGTTACAGACAATGAATGAATGAGTTGGGGCAAGGTATTTATTCATCTCCATTTTGAGAACAACAAAAAGCAAAAAAAAAAAAAACCCAAAAACAAACAAACCCAAATTATAAGTCGAAAACAAAGTATTTTCTGGGTTAAATAATGTGTATTTGGGTGTTGGGGATGACAGATTTACCACTTCTCTGGGCTTGAAAAATACAACCCATGAAATTTAAGCAGAGCCACTAAAGTGTTCTTTTTACATTTCTTTACACAGATGAGCCCAAGAAATTTAAAATATTCTGTCACAAAACATGAAGGATTTATTTGGCTTTTCTTTGATAAAACAAGCAAATTTGTGTTTACTCTAAAATATTTTGGGCCAGGTGTCGTGCCATAGCTCTCCTTCAGCCATAATCTGCTCATGTTCTAAAGCAACTGCGGAATCTAAGAAAGAACACCTTCAGCTTTAAAATTCACGAAGACTTTACACCAAAACCTCCCATAGTCTGGCGCTAGGAGCTCCTGAACCGTGCGTACACGTAACCCAGGAAATAAAGGGATCTTTACTGTGGCGACGTGAGCGGGTGAATACAGAGCTTTACACAGCAGCGCCTCTCCTGACACTCTATGTGATTTTTAAAACCAAATCTGAAGTGATATCAGGTGTTTCTAATGGTTTTAATGGGCTCCAGTGCTCCAGAACACTCAGGAAAGTACAGGGTGGGTTTTTTTAAGAGAACGGTTGAATGTAGGCAGCTGAAAGTCGGTTTGCTGGCAGTTGGCTTTTGTTGTTAATGCAAATGAATAAGTTTGCAGCTTTAAACATCTGTCATGGCACTGGGGATGAGTGATGTGTGAAGTAATGTTTACGTGTGCAAGAACATTGGGTTTTTAAAGAGACATAACTTGCCATCAAGGTGATGGGCCTCTGTCTGTAGATGCTACAACAGCTGGGCTTCATAGACAACACACTACACCAGTCCCACAATGCACTGCAATACGTAGTGAAAATATGATGGATCATAGTGGACACAGAGTACCCACAATGCACCATGTTCTTAGGTCTTAACATCTTTTGCGCTTTGGAAACCACAACAACGGCGGCGGTAACGTTAAGCGGTGTTTACTCATGGTGTATTGGCGTGTTGTTGTTGTTTGGGACTGAACACAGCTCCGTCATCAGTTCATACAGATCAGTAGAGTTTGTTCCTTCCTTGTTGCAGCGTCCAGCTCTCGCTGGATTCTTTCGTCGGCCACCGATCCAAGGAGCGTTTGAACCTCTTCAAAAGACCACGGCGTCATTTTACGAGCTGCCGTCGTGAGTCGGATAAAAACAAACGTGATCTCTGCTGCGGCTGGAGATTTTACAGATGGAGAGTTGGTGCTGGTCGTCTGCGTTGCGTGGCGTAGAGTGACGACTCTCTCTGGACGATCAGCGCTCTGCAAGGTTTACACGCCACGGTTTAGTCCCTACTCGACTCGCTCTGAACCACGAGAGAACAGCCACTAAACAAGAACCCGCTTCCAGGACCAGGACCTGATTCACCTGGTGGAGGAGCAATAAAAAGTGGGACTATGAGTTCTGAACACAGGTGAACTCTTTAATCTCAGGTAAAGTTTGCTGTAACTGTGTGAATGTTCAGTCTGAAATATGAAGCAGGCTTAAGTTTTTCAAAGACATTCCAAAGGAATAGTTTCTCCTCCTCACTTTCACTCCACCTTTTCACCCGGAGGGACGGGAAATGCCGGCGTACCTGTTTTCCTTTTTTGTTTTTGTTCCAGGAGGTCTGTCCCTTTCCATCTGTATTGATTACAGGGCTGTGTTACGCTTTTCTGAATGCTCTTGTAAGATCTGGCATCGTTTCTGGCTTACGGCACTTTCCTGGCACCCCTCCCAAACCCCTGCCCCCTCCCTCCCCAACACCACCAATTCTCAACAAGCCCCAGCGCGAGCCACCCCCCCCCCCCCCAGCCACCACAGAAGCCCACCGCCTATGTGGCTCCTTGCTCGCCCCCACACCACACACTCTCTCTCTCCATTCCCACGGCTCTGCGCTGTTGTGTGTTCGGTTTAAAGCCGAAACCCGATCGGCACCTTTTCGCTCTTTCATCCCGGCATGAGGCAGAGGGGGGCGGGGCTAGGGGCCAGGGGTGATGTCACGACCCATTCAGGCCCAGGTGAGGCAGCTGGGAGGATGACATCATTGAGGATGTGAGTTTATTCATTGGGGAAAAGGTGCAGGAAACAGGTGCAAAAGCTTTACTCCGAAACACTGCTACTTTGCCAAAGAAAGGCGTGAAACAAAACGAAATGCACGGGAGCAGCTGCACATGATCCGTGCTCCATGTAAAGAATGTTAGAAAGGAGTAGAGCCCCCCAGCAGTGGTCTGTGGAGCACCATTCTCTCTCAAGTGACAGAAATACTCAAGTAAAGTACAGATACCAAAGTACTGTACAATGCTCTGACGTCTAGGGCAAAGCCTTCCTAGAAGAGCCGAGGTTGGGCGCGGTGACCTTGATTTTGTGGATGTTGGATGAGTGGTGTCCACAGACTTTTGGACACATGCTGGGATTGGTTTAGACGACAGGAAACGTCTGTGAATAATTTACGCTTCTTTTTATGGCAGTCTATAAATGCACTTTGAAGATGTTCCTTGTCAAAGCAACACTGGAACTAATGGTGTGTGTGTGTGTGTGTGTGTGTGTGTGAGAGATGTTTTGATATCCATATAATGTAAAGGCGATCAGAGCCCTGACCCCCTCCCCACGGTCCGTCAGATTGAGAAAGAGTAAGAAACAGATGAAAGGTGTGAAGATGTAACTTTTCTCTTCAACACTCGGAGGGAAAGGAGGGAGAGAGAGACACACAGAGAGAGAGAGAGAGAGAGAGAGAGAGAGAGAGAGAGAGAGCCTGCGAAGAACAATATTTTCAAACGGCGGTGTAAGTTGAAAGGCTTCTCAGGTGGTGTTTGATAAAGCAGGGCCTTTTTCGGCGCTGATTTGAGGGAGCCGCTTACAGTCGGGAGCAAAGAGAAAAGAGTCAGAACTCCAGGGACTTTAGAAGTCCTCGTCAAAAGCTCCTCCGAGCCAGCGCTCCGTTCTCTTTGTCCTAGCCATCTTCATCTCGCCTGTTACAAAGAGAAAAAACTGTACAGAAGAAGAAAAAACTTCTGCGAAGGAGCCGAAAACCGACTTTTCTGGAACAAAGCGTCTGCACATCGCGGTCCTGGTCAGGTAGCTGAAAAAAAAAAGCCCCTGAAAGCCTTTTCTTGGACAAACACGATCAGAAACAAAGTAACGAAGGCCCACGTTAACAATCTGATGCTGTGTGTTTGGGTGCGTGCTCGTATTCATGCATTTACTGGGACCACACATCTTGAGGATGGTGCTGCAGAAAGACGTTGGTCCCTGAGGCATCAGAGAGTTAAACAAAGTAATTTAAAGTGAAATGGTTCATTGCACAGAACAGTAACCTGTTGCTATAGCAACAGAACCCAGGCTAGGGTTCTGTTCCCAGCTCCGTCAGGAACACAAGACACTACACCCAGGCAAGACTCCTAATGCTGAATCTGAGCTGCGTCTCATGCCTCTGGGATGAGTAGATTTACAGCCCAGAGCTAATCGTCTATTATTGTTACTGTGGCAGGTTGCCATCACCACCTCACAGGGATGTACCACATGCAGCAACAAAGAGGAATAACAGAAGTGCCACACATTTCAGGACATAGAGGGGAGCTGCCACATAAACGTAGTTTTACGAAACCTGATTTGTATGTATGTTTATCTGGTTTATATCATGTTGTGGGGACCCGAACTACTTTTTTTGCAGTCTTACTTTGCGGAGGCCACAAAATGGTAAATAAGTACATATTAAAGAGAAGGGGTTAGGGTTAGGTTGGGTTTTAGGGACAGGGTTGTGGTTAGACGAATAGCACTTACAGTTAAAGTTTCCATGAAACAATAGATAAAGGAAAATACTGTCCCCACAAGGCATGGAAACACATTTCTCTCTATGTCTGTGTGTATTTGTGTGTGTGTATAAAACCGAGGCCCTATCTTGCTGGCCTTGCTTTTCTCGCAGACGAAGGGATCAAAAAGAAATAGGAAAAACGCGGCTAATCTCACCATCAAACAGTCATTAGACAAAACTTTCAACTCCAGGCTTGTCGCT
>NC_089802.1:76154544-76157044 GCF_029633855.1 Hoplias malabaricus | reverse complement strand
TTGCACTATTGTGTACACTGCCTTGTACATCCAGTATCCTACCTCCTTCTATTACGATTATCTTGCACTATTGTGTACACTGCCTTGTACATCCAGTATCCTACCTCCTTCTATTATGATTATCTTGCACTATTGTTTACACTGCCTTGTACATCCAGTATCCTACCTCCTTCTATTACGATTATCTTGCACTATTGTGTACACTGCCTTGTACATCAGTATCCTACCTCCTTCAATTACAATGTCTTGCACTATTGTTTACACTGCCTTGTACATCCAGTATCCTACCTCCTTCTATTACGATTATCTTGCACTATTGTGTACACTGCCTTGTACATCCAGTATCCTACCTCCTTCTATTATGATTTTCTTGCACTTTTGTTTACACTGCCTTGTACATCCAGTATCCTACCTCCTTCTATTACAATTATCTTGCACTTTTGTTTACACTGCCTTGTACATCCAGTATCCTAACCTCCAAATCATGTTATTGTCTTCAGTCAGTGTCCCGTTGTCTCATGTATGTCTATCAGTGAGCTGCTGGTATCATATGTCCTGCACTTGTCCTCTGTTTGTTCACTTTAATATATTATAAACTTAGTTTAGTTGAATTTAGTCTATTATTTGTTAAATGTTACTGCATCTTGGAGAGGAGAGTAACATAATTTCAATCCTTTGTATGTCCTGTACATATGCAGAACTGACAATAAAACTTGACAAAGGAAAGGCATTTTAAACAATTAAAATAGTGCAATAAAAACACGTGATTAAAATGATTCAAACAATTAAAACAACAAAAGAGAAAACTAAAGTGCACTATCTGTATTCTCTTTACGAGTCCTGGGAATGGCCTTTGAATAAAATATGAATGTTTTCATCATGATGTCAGTCTGATGCTGACAGGAGAGGTTCATCACCTGAAGAGGACAATTTCTCTGTTAACTTTTCCTGCAAAAAATGTTGGACAAGGAGCAAAATTCCCCAAAAATATCACATCCATTGTGTATCGTTTGAGGCGTTACAATCATGTCCCAGGTACTGTGTGATTTTTTTCCACATTGTCTTCAGTGTAACAGCTCCCTGTCCCTGGCTGAAAAACCCTTTACATTTTAATTCTGTGTAAAAAGCGAATGAGACTAAAAGGAGACTAAAATCTGAGCCCATCTGGTGACTTCACTGAGATCTCCACTACAGCTCTAGAGATCAGAGAGGACTTTATTTCATGAGACTTAAGGTAAAGTAAATCCTCCTGTTGGACCTCGGTGATCAGACCAGTTGAATATTAAGGAGCTCTGTTTGATATTTCGTTCCTCTGGAAGCACATTAAAGGTCTCCTGCAGAACTAAGAAAAAGAAGCGTGCAAAACGTGTTGGACAAATCACCGCGACTAAAAAGGCTGACAGGGTTCATGTTGCTGTGGACAGAGTGTGTGCACGACAAAAAAAAAAAGCCCTCGGTGAATTCCTGAGGAGTGAAAAGGAGACACAATGCTTCTCCTCCACAGAGGTTTTGAAGAGGACACAATGGCAGCTCTATTATTGAGGAGCGTACCTCTATGGTCCCGGTGTTAATAAACCCTCCCTTCACACAGAGGAATGCCCCAAACACACCCCTCACACCCACCTCTGTCTGAGCCGTGATGGAGGAAGATGCGGATCAGTTTCGGGGAAGCACTGGGGTTGTCTTTTCTTGCCCTCAGGGTCCAACTGAAAGCCAGGGAGACCTTATCCAAGGCCTTCTCTAAGCTCTGTCTGCCTCTGTTCTGGTGCTTTCCAACTGCATCCGTATTCTCCTCCTCCACCAGGTGAATCAGGTCCTGGTTCTGAAGCGGGTTCTTGTTTAGTGGCTGTTCTCTCGTGGTTCAGAGCGAGTCGAGTAGGGACTAAACCGTGGCGTGTAAACCTTGCAGAGCGGTGATCGTCCAGAGAGAGTCGTCACTCTACGCCACGCAACGCAGACGACCAGCACCAACTCTCCATCTGTAAAATCTCCAGCTGCAGCAGAGATCACGTTTGTTTTTATCCGACTCACGACCATGAGTAAACAAGGTTTACAAAGCCTGTTCCTGTTAGAGACGAGGTTTAAGACGACACCTTATATATTTCAGGGGGACTGTGGGAGTGTAAAACCAACCAAGGACCAAACAGAGAGTACAGCCCAGTAGAGTAGTGTAGGTATCACATAGAGGAAAAGTGCATTAGTGTAAATACGTTTTGGATGTCTGTGGAAGGCTTTAGCTAAACTCAGAATCTAGAAGAACGGCAGAGAAAATCAATGAGCAGCCAACTAACAAAAGCAACAGCAAAGTATAGAGTTCCAACTCTTCTGGAGATCCTCCAAAGAGCGACTGTCTTGCTTAGTGTGGGTGTCGTAAATGCTCCTGTTCTCGTCACACTGGACATTTTTCTAAGGATCTCATTACTGATGCCATTTAACACGAGCCCTGTATTTGATATGCTTATGATTTTGTGACATCACATCTACCACTAAACTCGTCTTA
>NC_089802.1:75812127-75907838 GCF_029633855.1 Hoplias malabaricus | reverse complement strand
AGGAAACCCACGCAGACACAGGGAGAACACACCACACTCCTCACAGAGAGTCACCCGGAGGAAACCCACGCAGACACAGAGAGAACACACCACACTCCTCACAGACAGTCACCCGGAGGAAACCCACACAGACACAGGGAGAACACACCACACTCCTCACAGACAGTCACCCGGAGGAAACCCACACAGACACAGGGAGAACACACCACACTCCTCACAGACAGTCACCCGGAGGAAACCCACGCAGACACAGGGAGAACACACCACACTCCTCACAGACAGTCACCCGGAGGAAACCCACTCAGACTCTGGGAGAACACACCACACTCCTCACAGACAGTCACCCGGAGGAAACCCACGCAGACACAGGGAGAACACACCACACTCCTCACAGACAGTCACCCGGAGGAAACCCACGCAGACACAGGGAGAACACACCACACTCCTCACAGAGAGTCACCCGGAGGAAACCCACGCAGACACAGAGAGAACACACCACACTCCTCACAGACAGTCACCCGGAGGAAACCCACACAGACACAGGGAGAACACACCACACTCCTCACAGACAGTCACCCGGAGGAAACCCACACAGACACAGGGAGAACACACCACACTCCTCACAGACAGTCACATGAGTCACGTTAAATACATATTGTTCAAACTGAAACGTTGATTCCTCCAGTGAAAACACACTTTTAAGGAAACCTTTTGCAGCATTCGACAGTGAATAAAACAGACATGCCCCAGGCTGCTGTGTAAAGACCTGTGTATGTCGTCTTGCCAAAGAAAGCCATGCTGATTTATATTCCACCAAGAACAGAGCTTCAAAGCATCTACAAAAAAAGGCTCTCGGAGCATTAACACAGCTGTGACGGTGTCTTCCATCTGGACGGAAGTGAGGAGCGTAAAGATCGAGCCCGGCACGAGGCCATTCACACCAACCATTCCACCAGCTCCTCTCCGCCCGAGCGGAATACTAACAGGGGCTCGGCTCTTTCAGGCCTGAGGAGCTCTGAAACAGCCTGCGCCGGTGCCTTTCATTAGCTTTTCAAAGCTCACTCGCCCGCTCGCTTTTGTGAGGGGACTTCACCCACTCTGCTGTGTCTCCAGATGCATGAGCGTGAGCCGACCACTCCAGCTGTGAACGAAAAGACAAGAGCAGGGCTTCGTTGAGATGTGCAATTAGTTCATGGTCGCTAGCTCTGTTTATCTGCATCTGGAGCGTGATCCTGTGTGGAATTGCAGTTCCCTGATGAACACAATAGCCAATGAAATACTGAGTGGCACTTCTTTCTAGGAACCGAAAAGGCAGAGCACCTACAGAAATAAAAGGGATACCGGGTGTTTCAGGGGTTATCTGATTACGTCGGGGCAGCACAGTGGTAGGTAGGTAGGTGTGGTGTGGCAGTCACACAGCTCCAGGGACCTTGAGGTTGTGGGTTCAATTTCTGCTCCCGGTGACTGTCCGTGAGGAGTGTGGTGTGTTCTCCCTGTGTCTGTGTGGGTTTCCTCCGGGTGACTGTCTGTGAGGAGTGTGGTGTGTTTTCCCTGTGTCTGCGTGGGTTTTCTCCGGGTGACTGTCTGTGAGGAGTGTGGTGTGTTCTCTCTGTGTCTGTGTGGGTTTCCTCCGGGTGACTGTCTGTGAGGAGTGTGGTGTGTTCTCTCTGTGTCTGCGTGGGTTTCCTCCGGGTGACTGTCTGTGAGGAGTGTGGTGTGTTCTCTCTGTGTCTGCGTGGGTTTCCTCCGGGTGACTGTCTGTGAGGAGTGTGGTGTGTTCTCTCTGTGTCTGCGTGGGTTTCCTCCGGGTGACTGTCTGTGAGGATTGTGGTGTGTTCTCCCTGTGTCTGCGTGGGTTTCCTCCGGGTGACTGTTTGTGAGGATTGTGGTGTGTTCTCTCTGTGTCTGCGTGGGTTTCCTCCGGGCGACTGTCTGTGAGGAGTGTGGTGTGTTCTCTCTGTGTCTGCGTGGGTGTGGTGTGTTCTCCCTGTGTCTGCGTGGGTTTCCTCCGGGTGACTGTCTGTGAGGAGTGTGGTGTGTTCTCTCTGTGTCTGCGTGGGTTTCCTCCGGGTGACTGTCTGTGAGGAGTGTGGTGTGTTTTCCCTGTGTCTGCGTGGGTTTCCTCCGGGTGACTGTCTGTGAGGAGTGTGGTGTGTTCTCTCTGTGTCGGCGTGGGTTTCCTCCGGGCGACTGTCTGTGAGGAGTGTGGTGTGTTCTCCCTGTGTCTGCGTGGGTTTCCTCCGGGTGACTGTCTGTGAGGAGTGTGGTGTGTTCTCTCTGTGTCTGCGTGGGTTTCCTCCGGGTGACTGTCTGTGAGGAGTGTGGTGTGTTTTCCCTGTGTCTGCGTGGGTTTCCTTCAGGTGCTCCGGTTTCCTCCCGCAGTCCAAAAACACACATTGATAGGAGGATTGGTGACTCAAAAGTGTCCGTAGGTGTGAGTGTGTGAGTGAATGTGTGTGTGTGTGTGTTGCCCTGTGAAGGACTGGCGCCCCCTCCAGGGTGTATTCCCTCCTTGCGCCCAATGATTCCAGGTAAGATCTGGACCCACCGTGACCCTGAACTGGATAATCAGATAATCATCCTCATGTCCATCAATGGTCAAGTCAGGTCTGGTGTGCAGTGTGTTTTCTTTTTCAGTGGCTGTGAGATGCAGTGATGTCTCATCACACATAACTTGTCTCTCTCTCTCTCTCTCTGAAGCAGCTGCACATGAGCCGAATGACTCTGTACTCAGTACTAAGCATTGCCTATTTGTGTATAATGCCCCCAGCACTGGGCTGTGGAACGGTGGAACGGCATTCTCCGGAGCGTCAGAGCTCTGTTGAGTGTCAAACCTTCACTGAAGAGTGAATGGATGAATGGTGTCTCTCTGCGGGTCTCTGTTAGTCCAGCGTAGCTGCCCCGGGCCACGCCAAACCAATCAACCGCGACAGCACAGCAGGGTTCAGCCAAGCGCCCCCGATCAAACACGTCCCCGCGGCCAAATCGCTGTCGATTATGTTGGCATTCCACAAACGGACAGAGGCCAGAGCGCTTAGGAGGCACTCGGCCGCTTAAACCGGAGCAGACAACCTCTCAACCCACTTTTTAGCGTTAGTCGATGGCTGGGGGTTCACGCGGATGAGCAGCTCGCTGGAGAATGCAGGGAGAACGGAGTTAACTGCAGGCGACATCTGCCACGAGTTCATCCACCTTTTAAACAAGAGCAGGAGGGAGAGTTCAGAACACGTTCCTCATACAGCACCATCAAATTAGTGTTAAATTTGGCAGCTGTTTTCAGTAGAGCTCCTGTTTCGTACTTTTTTGGACCGCTCCTATTGGTTCATTTACTGATCAAGGACACGACGTAAAGGAAAACCTTTAAAAGGCGGTGATCGTACGTATCACACTGTGTGTCTCTGTGTGTTGTTGCAGCTCTTGTGTGCGGTGCTTGGCGCCCCCTGCTGGACCGGAGGTGATGAGTGTGTGTGGGAGGAAAGCCCTGACGCTGCTGAGCAGTGTGTTTGCGGTGTGCAGTCTGGGGCTCCTGGGCATCGCCGTCAGCACCGACTACTGGCTGTACCTGGAGGAGGGGATAATCCTGCCCCTGAATCAGAGCACAGAGATCCGCATGTCCCTCCACTCAGGCCTCTGGAGGGTCTGCTTCCTCGCAGGTGAGGGGTTATTCAGTCTTTCCAGCACACTGCTGCCAACACCTGTCTGTCAACTGACATATGAACTGGGCTGTTGGTGTTCTCCTCCAAGAGTGTTGAGCCCCAGTGGACTATATTTTGTACACATTGTATGAATCCTATTGGACTTCTGCTGAAGTAGTAAACATCAAAACATCAGCAAAACTCGCTATTCACTGTGTTTTCTTTGGACAACGACAATATGTGAATTCCTGTTGAGACCAGGCTTTAGAGGAAGGATGGATCTCCATCTTTAAAGCGTTATATGATTGGGGGAGACCGAACCAGTGGGTGGAGCCAGCAGTGAATACATTAAACTGGAAGAAATCAAGTGCCTCATTTGGGAAACGCTGTTCTCCTGGAGCTCCACTAAGATTCTCTGTGACACTCTCAGCTTTAAACACAGCGCTGAACACAACAGCCGTCTTCCACCCGTCTCTCCTCATCCTTTCATCACCCTCTAGCACTTTTCAGCAGCTCCCTGTGTGTGTGTGTGTGTGTGTGTTTCTGAATATCTCTTTTCAGGGTGTTTGTTGCTCTCCCTGTGACTCTTTTCCCCCACCTCCTCTCTATCATTCTCACTCTCTCTCTCTCTCTCTCTGTCTCGTGCTCTCTCACATTCTTTCTTTTCTCTCTTTCTCTCTTTCACACACACTCTCTTTTCTCTTTCTATCATTCTCTCTGAGAGAGTGTCAGTCTCATTCACACACTCCTACTTCATTTCAGCATCTTCCTCCTCTCTCTCTCTCAGTGAAGAAAACTGTGATGGCATTTGCCCTGAGCTCCACTTCGTGACTTTACCTGCAAAAGGAAAACTATGCAAAACGGCACATCCTCCTCTGTCTCTCTCTCTCTGTTTCTCTCTCTCTCTGTCTTTCTCTCTCTGTTTTTGTCTCTCGCTCTGTCTCTCTCTGTGTGTGTGTTTCTCTGTCTCTCTTTCTCTCTCTCACTCTCTCTGTGTTCTCTCTCTCTCTCTGTGTGTGTGTGTGTGTGTGTGTTCTCTCTCTCTCTCTCTTGCTCTCTCTCTCACTGTGTTCCCTCTCTCTCTCTCTCTCTCTCTCTCTCTCTCTCTCTCTCCCTCTATCTGTGTTCTCTCTCTCTCTCTCTCTCTCTCTCTCTCTCTCTCTCTCTCTCTCTCTCTCTCTCTCTCCCTCTATCTGTGTTCTCTCTCTCTCTCTCTCTCTCTCTCTCTCTCCCTCTATCTGTGTTCTCTCTCTCTCTCTCTCTCTCTCTCTCTCTCTCTCTCTCTCTCTCTCTCTCTCTCTCCACATTATACAGTGTATGGTCCTTTAAGGCTGGGCCATGTATCAATAGATATATGATGACTTTGTTATGAGAACATTTTTTTCCTCTCAAACCTGCACCATCCTATTTATCCCAAAGGACAAGCCCCTGATGTCTCTGCTGAGGCCTGATGGGATTTTTAGTCCTGGATTCTTTTTTTTAAAGGATTCTGGGAATTGAAGGTACAGCAGGAGGACACTGACTTTGATTCCTTTCTGTTCTTCTAGATTCTCCACCTCCTGAGAGAGTGTTACCCACCGGTGAGACAGGTATATCTCTCTTTCTTTCTCTGTTTCTCTCTCTCTCTCTCTCTCTCTCTCTCTCTCTCTCTCTCTATGTTTTCTCTCTCTCTCTCACTCTTTATCTCTCTCCCTCTCACTCTTTATCTCTCTCTCTGTCTCTCTCTCTGTCTCTCTCTCTCTCTCACTCTTTATCTCTCTCCCTCTCACTCTTTATCTCTCTCTCTGTCTCTCTCTCTGTCTCTCTCTCTGTCTCTCTCTCACTCTTTATCTCTCTCTCTGTCTCTCTCTCTGTCTCACTCTCTGTCTCTCTCTCTCTGTCTCTCTCTCTCTGTCTCTCTCACTCTCTGTCTCACTCTCTGTCTCTCACTCTCTGTCTCTCTCTCTCTCTCTCTCTCTCTGTCTCTCTCACTCTCTGTATCTCTCTCTCTCTCTCTCTCTCACTCTCTGTCTCTCTCACTCTCTGTCGCACTCTCTCTGTCTTTCTCACTCTCTGTCTCTCTCTCTCTCTGTCTCACTCTCTGTCTCTCTCTCTCTGTCTCTCTCTCTCTCTCTCTGTCTCTCTCACTCTCTGTCTCTCTCTCTCTCTCTCTCTCACTCTCTGTCTCTCTCTCTCTGTCTCTCTCTCGGCTGTGATTTAGTTAATGATTCTGTTTCAAATCTAAGTTTTTGATTATTATTCTTCTGACATAAATGTAGTTCCTGCTGCTTAAAGTGACCACTGTTGTTACCTAGCAACGGATGTTCAAAGGGGCTGTTGTTAAATATAACAACTCTAAATACTTGTACATTGAATCTGCAGTGAAATATCCTCCAGAAGCTTGTTGTGTAGAAGTCACCAAACATTGTGCTGTGATCTGGAGCACGTCTGCAGTAACAGGTGTGTGGACCTCCTCTTAATGGGAGAGGTGACTGGACTTTGGCCGAGCTCATGTCCGTTTAGGGCTAAAGAGCCCGGACTCAGTGGAGTATTGAGTGGCCTTATTGCTGTGGACTGTTGGGAATGACCCAGAAACCTCCAGCGTCTGACACGGGGAACGCAGCCGCCACAGCCAATAAACATCTGCCTCCGCGGCAACCACCTCCGGGGGGTTTTCTTTGAGTGAACACAGACCTCTGTCCAGGACTGAGTCACTCCTGAGAAACCTTCTCGGGGTGGGGTTTCTAATAAAGTGGCCAGTGTGTGGATCCAATTTCTCTCTCTCTCTCTCTCTCTCTCTCGGTCGTCTCTATCACTCTCTCACACATGGGCTCTCTGGTAAAATGACTTGGTTTGTATGCACATAATCAGCTCCTGAAAGGTACAGGCGGAGTGTAATTTGTTTCACTTTGCTGCCAGTCCATTTCTGCGCTGCCATGGTGATAGAGAGCATCATAAATCCATTTTTAAGATCCCGAAACGTTCCATCTCTCTGCCATTCTTTCTGGAGCAGTTATTTGTCACCTGGAGTCCATCTCCCTGAAACAACAACAAAAAAACACATCAGAAATATCACCTGGAGGGTTCAGTGCACTCAGAATCTGAAGCTGTAACATACACTGGGATATATTTTCCTGAGACTTAATTCCTAGTCTCCAGTTTAGTTCTACACTACACTATCCCCCTTCTGAGAACTCCAGATCCATCCAGCCATCCATCTTCTGTATTCACCCAGTCACTCAGCCAGTCACTCACACACTCACTCAGATACTCACACACTCACTCAGTCATTCACACACTCAACCAGTCACTCAGCCAGTCACCCATTCTCTCACACACTCAGTCATTCACTCAGCCAGTCACTCACACACTCAGCCATTCACTCACACACTCACTCAGTCATTCACACACTCAACCAGTCACTCAACCAGTCACACAGCCAGTCACCCATTCTCTCACACACTCAGCCAATCACTCAGCCAGTCACCCAGTCACTCACACACTCAGCCAGTGACTCACACACTCACTCAGTAACTCACACACTGACTCAGTCACTCACACACTCACCCAGTCACTCACACAGTCACCCACTCACTCACACACTCACCCAGTCACTCACACACTCACTCAGTCACTCATACACTGACTCAGTCACTCACACACTCACTCACACACTCACCCAGTCACTTACACAGTCACCCACTCACTCACACACTCACCCAGTCACTCACACAATCACTCAGTCACTCACACATTCACACAGTCACTCATTAATCAGGTTATAAAATTTGGCCAATAAGGAGTTTTGCCCAGAAACTCTTCATGGTAGAGCATGGTGTTAGTGTCTAAGCTGGTTAACTGAACCCTGGCCACACACACACAGCTGGGGGTCTAACCTTTTGTGCTCCCTTTCACATTGCTCTGTTATTTACCTTTTAGAATATTTCTAATAACTCTATTTCCAGAACTCTGAAGGTGCTGTAACACAGTGCTCTAATTGAATCGGATCTGAACTGATCTGATGACTGTTGTTCCGGTGTGTTGCAGGTAAAGAGAAGGGACGCTGCTTCACCATTGAGTACATCATGCCCACCAACGTCCACTTAACATCGGAGGTCACGGTCAGCGTTCTGAGTAAGTGACACAGGTCATAATTCCTGACCTCATCCCGTCAGCACGGGTCACCAGCACCAGAGTCCAACCTGAAAGAATGTGTGTGTGTGTGTGTGTCTCCCGAAGTGAAGGTGTGGGGACTCTTTGGAGTTAAACGCAGCTAAACAGACACAAAGAGCGCAGAGAAATAATCAGTGTCCTGATTAGAAGAGCAGTGTGGAGTTATTCGCAGAGTGTGGAGCTGTGTGTGTGTGTGTGTGTGTGTACGTGCTCCACGTGCTGTAGATGTTGTTATATTATTGGACTGAGCTGCTGATGCTGGTGGAGCACGGCTGCAGCTCTGAGTGATGAAGCTATAAAAGGCACTGTGTGAGCTGCTGAAGAGAAGACGGAGAGACATCACCTCTGTTAAAGGGGACTGTGAGAACTCCATAATTCAGTGACTGAGATGTAAAGAAAGTCATTCAGAGAGGTTCCTCTTAGAAGAACGAATGTATGGATGTCATAACATCTACAACACAGATTTAACATGGTGTTTACTCTCCGTGACAACCAGTGGCCCCACCCCTCTGATCTACAGAGTGGGCTATTTATATGGATACACCTTAAAATGGGAGTGGCTGGTGATATTAACTTCCTGTTTGTGGCACATTAGTATATGGGAGGGGGGAAACTTTTCAAAATGTGTGGTGACCATGGCGGCCATTTTGAAGTCGGCCATTTTGGATCCAACTTTTGTTTTTTCAATGGGAAGAGGGTCATGTGACACATCAAACTTATTGGGAATTTCACAAGAAAAACAATGGTGTGCTTGGTTTTAACGTAACTTTATTCTTTCATTAGTTATTTACAAGTTTCTGACCACTTATAAAATGTGTTCTAAGTGATGCCCCATTGTGTTGGATCGTCAATGCAACCCTCTTCCCCCACTTATCACACACTGATAGCAACACCGCAGGAGAAATGCTAGCACAGGCTTCCAGTATCAGTGTCACATGACCCTTTTCCTATTGAAAAGCCAAAAGTTGGATCCAAAATGGCCGACTTCAAAATGGCCACCATGGTCACCACCCAACTTGAAAAGTTTCCCCCCTCCCATATACTAATGTGCCACAAACAGGAAGTTAATATCACCAGCCACTCCTATTTTATTAAGGTGTAGCCATATAAATGGCCCACCCTGTACATATGTGAGTGAGTGGGTGAGTGTGTGTAATTGTCCTCAGGTGTGAGTGTGTGATGAACAGTGCCTGGTCCAGGGTGTGTTTCAATGATTCAGAATGGGTTCCAGACCCACGGTGACCCTGATCATGATGGAGTTACAGAAGCAGAATAAGATGAATGAATGTATGAATGAATGAATGAATGATGATGACAGAATAGTGATAAATCAGTGGTAGATATTTATATAGGGACTATTTTGCCTCATAACACCCTGCCTGTACCTTTCCGCCATGCACTTTATATTAAAGAATTGTTACACTGTATCTAACAATAAAATGAAGTAAAAGAAGCTGACGTTTTGATCATTTGCAGATGTTTATTCGGTGTTGTATTAAAATGAGATCATGAATATTAATGAGGTTTAACTTATTCACCAAACGGCTTCAGACTATTTTCTACCTCAGTGATGATCTCATTAGGACTGGGTCACTGCTCTGCATTTAAAGAGATGGTGGAAAATCTGGGTAATGAATGAATTTGATCAGGTATTGATCAGAACTCGTTCTGTGTGTGTGTGTGTGTGTGTGTGTGTGTGTGTGCAGAGATGATCCGCTCAGCCACTCCGTTTCCTCTGGTCAGCCTCTTCTTCATGTTCATCGGCTTCGTCCTGAACAACATCGGACACGTCCGCCCCCACCGCACCATCCTGGCCTTCGTCTCCGGGATCTTCTTCATCCTCTCAGGTACCAGACACAAAGACTAGGACGGCACTAACTTTACAGTGGGATTTAAACAACTGTTGGTCGGTTTATCTCCTATATCTTTTCACTTTCTCTCTCTGTGTTCTCTCTCTCTGTGTCTCGCTCTTTCTCTCTCTGTTCTCTCTCTCTCTCTCCCTCTCTCTCTTTTCACTTTCTCTCTCTGTTCTCTCTCTCTCTCCCTCTCTCTCTTTTCACTTTCTCTCTGTTCTCTCTCTCTTTCTGTCTTTTCACTTTCTCTCTCTGTTCTCTCTCTCTCTCTCTCTCCCTCTCTCTCTTTTCACTTTCTCTCTCTGTTCTCTCTCTCTCTCTCTCCCTCTCTCTCTTTTCACTTTCTCTCTCTGTTCTCTCTCTCTCTCCCTCTCTCTCTTTTCACTTTCTCTCTGTTCTCTCTCTCTTTCTGTCTTTTCACTTTCTCTCTCTGTTCTCTCTCTCTCTCTCTCTCCCTCTCTCTCTTTTCACTTTCTCTCTCTGTTCTCTCTCTCTCTCTCTCCCTCTCTCTCTTTTCACTTTCTCTCTCTGTTCTCTCTCTCTCTCCCTCTCTCTCTTTTCACTTTCTCTGTTCTCTCTCTCTTTCTGTCTTTTCACTTTCTCTCTCTCCATCTCTCTTTTCACTTTCTCTGTTCTCTCTCTCTTTCTGTCTTTTCACTTTCTCTCTCTCTCTCCCTCTCTCTCTTTTCACTTTCTCTCTGTTCTCTCTCTCTTTCTGTCTTTTCACTTTCTCTCTCTGTTCTCTCTCTCTCTCCCTCTCTCTTTTCACTTTCTCTCTGTTCTCTCTCTCTTTCTGTCTTTTCACTTTCTCTCTCTCTCTCTCTCCCTCTCTCTCTTTTCACTTTCTCTCTGTTCTCTCTCTCTTTCTGTCTTTTCACTTTCTTTCTCTGTTCTTTCTCTCTCTTCCTCTCTCTCTTTTCACTTTCTCTCTGTTCTCTCTCTCTTTCTGTCTTTTCACTTTCTCTCTCTGTTCTCTCTCTCTCTCTCTCTCCCTCTCTCTCCCTCTCTCTCTTTTCACTTTCTCTCTCTGTTCTCTCTCTCTCTCTCTCTCCCTCTCTCTCTTTTCACTTTCTCTCTCTGTTCTCTCTCTCTCTCCCTCTCTCTCTTTTCACTTTCTCTCTGTTCTCTCTCTCTTTCTGTCTTTTCACTTTCTCTCTCTCCATCTCTCTTTTCACTTTCTCTGTTCTCTCTCTCTTTCTGTCTTTTCACTTTCTCTCTCTCTCTCCCTCTCTCTCTTTTCACTTTCTCTCTGTTCTCTCTCTCTTTCTGTCTTTTCACTTTCTCTCTCTGTTCTCTCTCTCTCTCTCCCTCTCTCTTTTCACTTTCTCTCTGTTCTCTCTCTCTTTCTGTCTTTTCACTTTCTCTCTCTCTCTCTCTCCCTCTCTCTCTTTTCACTTTCTTTCTCTGTTCTTTCTCTCTCTTCCTCTCTCTCTTTTCACTTTCTCTCTGTTCTCTCTCTCTTTCTGTCTTTTCACTTTCTCTCTCTGTTCTCTCTCTCTCTCTCTCCCCCTCTCTCTCTTTTCACTTTCTCTCTGTTCTCTCTCTCTTTCTGTCTTTTCACTTTCTCTCTCTGTTCTCTCTCTCTTTTCACTTTCTCTCTGTTCTTTCTCTCTCTCTCCCTCTCTCTCTTTTCACTTTCTCTCTGTTCTCTCTCTCTTTCTGTCTTTACTTTCTCTCTCTGTTCTCTCTCTCATTTCACTTTCTCTCTGTTCTCTCTCTCTTTCTGTCTTTTCTCTCTCTCTCTCTGGTGCAGGTCTCTCTCTGGTGGTGGGGTTGGTGTTGTATATCTCTAGTATAAATGACGAGATGTTGAACAGAACAAAGACAAACGAGGCGTATTTCAGTTATAAATACGGCTGGTCCTTCGCCTTCGCCGCCATCTCCTTCCTCCTCACAGAGGTAAACACACTGTGTCTCTCTGTATCTCTCTCTCTCTCTCTCTCTCTCTCTCTCTCTCTCTCTCTCTCTCTCTCTCTCTCTCTCTCTCTCACAAACACCCATGTGTAATGAGTAGACCTATGTATATCAGTTCATGCCGTTGCACCCTATAGTTGTCCAACCTAGCAACAGTTACTAAGGAAAGGAACCATTTAGTGGATGCACACATTAGTAACTTTCAGGAACAGAATCTGATTTCTCTGTTGTTTGTGTGTGTGTGTGTGTGTGTGTGTGTGTGTGTGTGTGTGTGTGTGTGTGTGTGTGTGTGTGTGTGTGTGTGTGGAGCAGGCAGCCGGAGTGATGTCCGTGTACCTGTTTATGAAGCGATACACGGCGGAGGAGATGTACCGGCCGCACCCAGGCTTCTACCGGCCACGCCTCAGCAACTGCAGCGACTACTCGGGTCAGTTCCTGCACCCGGACGCCTGGACGCGAGGACGAACCCCCTCGGACATCTCCAGCGAGGCCTCGCTCCAGATGAGCTCCAACTTTCCTGCCCTGCTGAAGTGCCCTGACTATGACCAGATGTCCTCATCCCCCTGCTGAGAAACAAATACACACACACACACACACACACACACACACCTTTAAATACACAGTACAGTGCAAGCCTTAGACACCTGCGAATATTACATTAAGGCTATGACATGCTTATTTCAGTTAAGCATAGCAGGGTTCAAAAAACCTAGGTAAACATTGTATAGAAATGTTTGTTTATATTTATTTGTACTTATTTTTTCTATCACAGATACATAGCTTTAAATCCAGTGTTTTCAGATGTAGCAAGACTTACGCAGTACTGTACCTACTGTACTGTCACGGGGGGGACCACTGGTATACTAGCGCTTCCACAGATCCACCCCCAGACCCGGAGGAAATCTGAAACTCGGAAACTGGAAAGGTGTTCTTGTGGCGAGAGGATACTTTATCCCGTGTGGCCTTGCCCTTAAGCGAGGGAATGATGTGCACCCTGTTGAACCCATAACACAAGCATCAACTCGACACAGGTGGGATACGACCAAGTGGACTCGGTTTGTTGAACATCAGTGCAGAGCAAACTCCATTCACATCCCACTGCCGCTGAGTGGATGGTTGTCTCTTGGGATTGCGCATTCACGTCCCACAGGGTGTGAGGCATTCCCGTGCTTAAGGGCAAGGCCTCCCTGTTTCTCCCGGTTGGAGATTCCCTTGCCTGGGTGTCCCTGTCAAGTTTCAGAAAAGTTCCTCAGGGTGCAGAGGGCTGGGTCTGTTGTAGCACAAGCAGACCAATAGCTCCCCCACGACACATACATGCATCAAAATCAGATAAAGTAAATCTGATATGGCTCTGCTAGCATGTCTGAAATAAAAGTGTCACTGGCAGATATCGCCAGTTTCATTGTGTTGAAATGTGGTGATGCAGTTGTTTGGGTGTTTCTTGGGAGTTTGCTTCCTCAGGAGACTGTGGAGTTGAAGTCCTGTAAACAGTAGCTGCTAGTCCACCATGCTAGCATGTAGCAAACATGCTAGCACGACAAAAAAAAAAAATCTCTGCCTTTTTACTAGAAAACCTTTACATATTTTCTAGAGCCTTGGAAAACACTTTATATTTGGGTTGCCTTCATAGGGACTTCATAAACCAAGCATGAGCAGTCTATAACATATTTATAAAGCGGTATTAATAATAAATGTCACAATGACAGTGTTTTAAGGTGTACACATCACTGTATTGACATGGGAACTTCCTTGTGTAATGTTGCCTATGTAAATACCCTTATTACATGGGTATTTATGTTCTAAATAACTACTTTATGAATTAGTTTATAAATATTTTTGTAGTCCCTATGTAGGCAGCCTTCAAGTAAAGTGTTACCAAATGCATTCTACTTTTATTCTATATTTCATCATTTCCATCGTTATCAGAACTGCATTGTAATTATTTTTGTATCTCGTTAGCTAGCATTAGCCCAGCATATTAGCATTATGCTAATTCATTGTAAATATCCATTCAAATGAAAAAGGAAATTAAAAAGTGTGGAATAGTTGTTACGTACAGTTGAAATGCTTGTTATTATTGCTTTATAACACGTCAACTTTAGCAAAATTGAAATGCCCATAACAGTTCTATTAACCTCACTCTGACTGGTTCCTTTATGCACTTTAATAAAACTAGAGGGTCCTGTCTGTCTTGGTGTAGCAGTGGTGGCAGAGGTGGATTATGGGTTGGATGAAGTGTGGCAGCTGTTGGCTATGAATGTTAAGTTTATTTTAGATCATTGTATGGTTTATCGTTTTTAATTTTCAGTGCAATACACTGTTAACCCCTTACACTTCCTCTTAAACCCTCCACTAGTGCAGCATAATGTACTCACCAGCACTTTAATGACATAGCTATATTTTTGTTTATTTCAAAAAGTAAAGACTCAAACAAATCCTGAGATTTCAAGGGTTTTTTCCACATACTTTTTATTCTTATTAATTTCCCTAAAGTCTATTTTCACAATCACTAAGGTTTGCACTATTTAAGTGCATATTTAACACGTTTAAGAAACTGTGTCCAAATATTGTGTAGTTTGTTTAAATATTGTTTTGTATTTTGAAGCATGTATGCCATCAAATTACACTCACAAGTCTGAATTATTTGACTAGTCACGTATACAATCAAACATGTGTCAGCTTTTCTTAACCAGGTGTTGGAAATGGAAGCAGATGTTCCACGAGGTGTTATTTTTCTTAGTGCTTTTAACATGATTTTATAACCAGTGAGTTATTGACTCTTGACTTTTGGAGTTGATTTGAAGTGAAAGTGAAAGTTTAACATTTCTAGATCAGCTCAGTTTTAACTCTTTCAGCTGGCAGTCTTAATCAAAGCAAAGTGGGTCTTTAATCCGAGTCCCTCAGACAAGTCAGACACTTAAACCTTACACTGTAAAAAATGTCTTGTAAATTTTACAGTAAAATACTGGCAGCAGAGTTCCCAGGCATTTACCGTATTTTTACAGAAACACTACTGTATTTCAAATTTACAGCATTTTACTGTAATTGAATAATACAATAATTTACTGTAAATACTGCGATTTACAGTAAAATACTGGCAGCAGACTCACTGTAAATTTACAGCCATTTTTACAGTGTACCTTCACTGAAGGAGATTTCTTCTCTTTTAATGATGCACATAAACTGTACTTAGTTGCAACTAGCTCCCCCTTGTGGAGAGCTTTGAGGACTCACAACCCTGATAATAACATTGCTTTTAAAAGCAAAGTAGTGTGAGATTCTGACTCCCAGCTGCCAGCGTTTGAGTCGTGACATTTGTGTTAAACTCACAGAGGTTTTTATGCTTTTTGTTGGAAAATGTGCAGCTTGCCAAATCATGTTCCTTTTTACAAACACAGCACACATTACTTCTTTTATAGATGTATTTGAAGTTTGTTATATTATTATTTTTCCAGTTCTGTTACCTCTGTACATAGACCAAGGTGTAAATAAGATGGAGACTTTTATATAGATGTTTTACTGATCTGTCGGCAGTGAGCCAAACATGTAGCAAAAGCAGATGTTAACCTACTTCTAGCTTGATTACTGTACTCTCAATAGCAGCACTGCCTTCTGCCACGGCGCTTCTACTGTACAGAATGTGAGCTTTACGTGTCGTTACTGCACAAAGAAAAACACGTTTCTAACACGGTGGCAGGAGGAGGATGAACTGGGTTCCTTCATTGTGAAACATTCAGAGACGTGATGGAGAAAACAGAGAGAAACGTGCTTTTGTTTGGACTACGACGATGTATTAACATGCAGAACGCTAGCAACACAGTTCCGTCAGTGAACATGTACATGCAGCTCCAGTGTGTTCTTACTGTGATATTCATGCTTTATGTGCATTGTACAGTAGAACTGAAATAAAGCTATGACCCTGTGTGTGTGTTGACGTATACAATCAACCGCCTCCTGTGCTAACTGCTTTTTCTTTTAAAAAACTGGTTCACTCTAAAATGCTAGCACTGCTGGATGAAATCTGCTGTAGAGAAGTCATCCAAACCCTAATCTCTGTTAATCCTTTCTAATATTCAATCATCTACTGTGAATATCTGATGAATTTCAGGAAGTCGTGCTAATTGTCTGTGTGTTTATGTGATTAGCTGGAAAATAACATCTGTTCTCACTTCTTAAACGGAGGGTGGTTAAGAGAGTGATTAAGTATTTAGCCGCATGTGTGTGTGTTTACACTTGAACAAAACAGAGTTAAAGTCCAGTTGCGTTCTCTAAAGGTACATTACCTGTAATCTTTATTTACAGAACTGTGTAAAAGTAAATATCTCCTGGGGATGAAATCAACCGTGTTTTAAAATCTACAATTACAACCGAATAAGGTACAGAAAATGTTTCCTAAGATGTCACTGACAGTGTAGGTTAGTACATGAAGTACAATGAGTTCAGGAGTTGAATTCCTGTAAACAGTAGCTGCTAGTCCACCACGCTAGCATGTAGCAAACATGCTAGCATGACAAAAAAAAAAAAAAAGATGTGTTTCTCTGGGGCTAGTAATGATTGGCCTCGCGTTTTCAAAGGGATCTTTCCCAACTTACAATATCAGAAAACCACTATTTGTGTTTCTGCCACAGCAAAAAGATCAAAACAATTCGAATAATACATAAACAGATGTATTTTATTCAATTATATCACAGCAAATGTTCTCAGGAATCTGTGCCACCTCAGTATTTGGCCAATGGCGTTTCAGACTGTTTCATACTAACTGTACTAACTCGTTTAAAGTCCAAAGTATCCAGTGTAGTGATGTGTCGGTCGCGAATGAACCGGTTCAAAGAGCCGGCTCTTGTAAGTGAACGATGAGAGCCGGTTCCCGTCTAAGACCGAGCCATTTTTTTCTAAGGCTTCAACCAATCAGAGCACAACAAGCAAGCTCCAACCCTCCAAGCTGAGACACTTGGTTTTCCTGAATTCCAATTCGCCTTACAAAACATAGTTGAAGAAAATGTTAAATCAGTTAAATGTTTGTTGACAGTTGTGGTTGTTTTAATCACTACAGTTGAATGCTGCTGTTTTGCACTTTGCAGAGTATTTGTTAATTTTATTTCCCAGAAATGGACGATTATTTAATTTAATAAGCTATTTTGTAATACCTACCTTTTGGGTTCCATTGGCTGTATTTCAGAGTTTACAAGTGATTTTTTATTAAGGTGTTTAAATAAAAATCCAGTTATTTATACAATTGAATGTGTGAGTGCAATCAGTGAGTTATTACAAGACAGCCATAAAACAATTGGCCATTGCAACACTATTTATTATTTCTAATATTGAACAATGATATTTTGTCCATATAGTCATGTAAAATGTAGGTAATATTGTTCTGTACCAGGGGAAATAAGTGGTAAAACAAAGAGCCATTTAGGAGCCGAAAGAGCCGACTCTTTATGAAGAGCCGAGCCAAAAGAGCCGGCTCCCCAAAAAGAGCCGAAATTCCCATCACTAATCCAGTGTTCACTCTCCGTAAATGGAGTGGTAGTTCTCTAAATGGTTGTAGCTGTTAAATTGTAGTCTGGGTCCCTCTAGTGGTCCTATGTCGAACTACAAGGAACATTCCAGGTCAGTGGAATTCCTGATTTCCAATATAAGGTCCATTAAATCCAAGATAATTTAACCAGGTGCGCTACTCTTACGCTTAAATGACCTACATTAATAAGATCAAGGTGAATTCATTTGTTAATTAAGTGGCAGGTCCATTTCTTCGTGTAAGGGACCGTCTGCACCGTGGTCATCCAACCTCTAGGGGGAGACCACGTTCCAGGCCACCTCGTAATCAGCCCAAGTGAGAGCAGCTGGTGCTAGCCCGCTATAAGGGCTCTGCCTCTGCTCTTACAGCGCGATGTCTTGTGTTTATTTATTTATTTATTTTTTTTAACCAGACGCTGACGGTAATTTGGTATTCTCCTCAAAAGAAGTGTTCTGGCTTCATTTGTGATTCCAACTTTGGGTGAAATTCACCGCAAACTTTCCATTCTTCTCTCCAGAATTCTGCAGAGTTTTTCTTTGTAGGGATTTTTGTCCCACTGACATAACTTCTCCTTTTATTCTTTTCCTTTATTAAAAAAAGGCATTTTTTTTTAGCTCTCGTTAATGTACCTCCTTGTTGCTTTGACGTCAGCTGTGGTTCCCTGGTGGTGCAATGGGTTCAGCAGGTGATTAGTTAGTGTTAGTACTACTTAACGTTTTGTTCTTTCTTAACGTCTTGTAGCTCTGTTCTCGCTTTTTTTCTCTTCAGCCTTTTCCCTGTTAGTCACCTCTTGATTCTCTTTTTTGTTTAGTTTTTTTTTTTTTTCCTATTTTTCTTTTGGGGCTTGTACCCCTTTAGTCACAAGCACTACTACTTCCACTGTAGTACAGTGGTTAGGGTGATCAGACGTCCTCTTTTACCCGGACATGTCCTCTTTTTTAGATTTAAAAAAATGTCCCGGGCGGAATTTCACAAACGTCCGGGATTTTGTTTTTCTAGAGCTTACATAGAACTTCGAGAAGTTTCGTTCACAAACTAGTCCCGCCCTCCCCTACTCCGATTGGTTCGCTTGAGTGAGAAGGGGGCGTGGTGAAGTAGCCTAAAATCTTCTGATTGCACGGTCTGACTGTAGAGCTACCGTTATTGGTTGATAACCTTCTCTGTAAACATTTAATTGGTCAGTCTGTATGTCAGTAGTCCTTGTTTACGTCAGGCAAAGCTCCTGTACCTACCCTCATCTCGAGCAGCTATGCAGAAACGTAAATGTAAGTTCTCGGATGAATTAAAAAAGAAATTCCCATGTTTTGTGTAGCAAATAAAGGTGTAAAGGACCTAAAAGCACACATAGGTTTAGGAGTTAGCATACAACGGCAGCGAGGGGCGTGACCTCACATTCCTTTCACACCTGTGGCCTGGGTTTGAATTCCTCTGAATACAGAGCATCCCTGTCTGCTTTGGAGTTCTTCCTGGTGGTGAGCGCTACCAGGGGAAAAAAAGCCACAGCGCTGCTATCGAGGGTTACCCTTTCTGGATAGCAACCCCATTACACTGAGTCTGTAATAGTGTGTGTGTGTGTGTGTGTTAGCCTATTTGCAAACTACCACAACAAAATGAATGCACCAGCTCATGACCCAATGCTTAAAGAATGGACATCATCTTGAACTGGTTTCCATGACAAAACAATACATAACATCACTATTTGGAGGGAAAAAAAGTAAAATACTGAAACAAAAACATCTGTCCCTGTGGAGATTAACTTTATGAACACAGTGAATAGCCTAAAGTCTCTGGAAATGATTACATAATAGTCTCACACTTAAACACCAGCACACACAGCAGGCAAGCTTTCAACATCCCCAACTCCTGTGATTACACACCTGTCTGTGTTAGACCAGGTACCCTGGAGGAGTCAGTGTGAGAGAGAGACTGAAGGTGAGTGTCTGTGGGAAAGACAGTACCACTGCTGTGTGTGTGTGTGCTGTATTAATCACAGAAGCAGAGCCTTGCATTTAATTAGAAGAAATCAAACAGTGTAAAAGGCATTGTTTTTAATGGTGATCTGCTGGATGATGAGTTCAGGAATGAACACAGTCACACACACACACACACTCACTCACCTACCCCTGTCTGAGCTCAGCTCTACAGCAGAATAGAACAGAAAAGGTGTTTTCTCAGAGTGAAAATATTCACACACTCCCTATTTGTCAGGTACAAAGATTTACAGTTAGCCGTTTCTCCTTTACCCTGTCGTGCAGTGTTCTCTTCGCCACACGTCCCTACGATTTCCTCTTTGAAAACGGATCCGCGAAGGTAAACAACACCCTGCTTGACTCGGGTATTTGTGGAAAATGTCTGTGTATAACTAATATAGTGTGTGTGTGTGGTGCTGAGTCTGGCTTTTGTGCGACTTACAGGGCCAGGAGATTATCAGAAAGGTGCTGCAACAACAACAGACTCTTTAATAAAGCGCTATGCACCAGTAAACACAAGCGTGTATGTTACATGTAACAATTTTGTGCATGTATTTGTTATCTTGTTTTGTTTCCTGGTTCTTTCTTTTTCTCTCTCTCTCCTTTTCATTGGGTAGATTGGACTGTCACTTCATGGACCTGGCAACCCTTCCAGCTCCAGCCAATCCCAACCAGCCACATCAGCTTACTGCTCCTAAAAGGGTGGGGCTTAAGGGTTTTAAGCTGCACCAGGAAATCAGAAAGGCAGCCATCTTTGGGCTCACTTGTTTTGTTTGGAAATTGTTTGACTCTGTCTGGTTGTATGGTCTTGTGTGCTGGTGTGTGTCTTAAAAAAACTAGTTTAATGAGGTCTACCTTATGTTAGTGTTGTTTTGCCTTTGAAGTATTTATATTTTTGTGTTTGAAACTGTGTCCTAGTCCTGTCAGGTTGTCTGTTTGTTTCTGTCTCCCTAGGAGGGTGAGAACAAGTTAGATGTGCGCGCACTTACATGGTGCACACGTAGACTCTGTATTGTATAGACACACCAGAGTAGAGGGCAGGTACCACCCCTTGTATTTTCTTTATAGAATATAGTTAGAGTATCTTGACATAGCTTAGGTGTTAGTCATGTTTTGTTATTTTCTTTTCTTTGGTACTGTCCATCTTCCTCCCTCCTAAGGTTTGTCCACCTGTCGTGTGTTATTGTGGTATGGTCGTTTATATTAAAGTAAGGTTTATAGTCCTGAACCACTTGGTCTCTAGCTTTTTGGCTGGCTTTTCTTTTCACCTACACATATTGTTACGTTTCCCTTACTATTACCACCCTAGACCCTGGAGCCCAATAGTAGGGGCGTAACAGTGTAAGATATAATTCCATCCCTCAGTGCTGCGCTGACTAACGCTGATGCTACACAACTGGCTGGAGGTTTTGTTTGAGCTGATGTTTAGCAACTTGAGTTTTATTTAACTTGCCACCAGTGGCTTGCTGTAGCCCACTTTTCAGCACAAGAAGCAGCCACTGAGGTTAGGAACGTTAGTAGATACTACTTTGTTTCATGTGGGAGTGTTTTTGTTGAAGCACAGATTTGACAGTGGCCTTTACCAAGATGGCCTTCAGAATTATGTAGTTAGATGATGTCAAAGTGGGCGGCACGGTGGTGCAGCAGGTAGTGTCGCAGTCATTGTCTGCGTGGGTTTCCTCCAGGTGACTGTTTGTGAGGAGTGTGGTGTGTTCTCTCTGTGTCTGCGTGGGTTTCCTCCGGGTGCTCTGGTTTCCTCCCACGGTCCAAAAACACATGTTGGTAGGTGGATTGGCGACTCAAGTGTCCGTGAGTATGTGTGTGTCTGTGTTGCCCTGTGAAGGACTGTCACCCCCTCCAGGGTGTGTTCCCGCCTTGCACCCAATGATTCCAGGTAGGCTCTGGACCCACCGCGACCCTGAATTGGATAAGCGCTTACAGATAATGAATGATGTCAAAGCGCTAGTAACTTTGGTAGAAATCTTTCTGGTAGAATGTTTGTGAGAATAACACTTCCCCACTGGGAAAACATTGTCTTATTTATTAAAAGCATACGCCTTACTGAGGTTTCATTCATAAACCCTATGATCTTCACACGCCATTCTCTTGGCTTAAAAGCCACTAATGTTTGGTTCTCTTGCCCCCTGGATCCCCCGATTCTCCGCAGTGTGGAACAGCTTGGCTGGGAGCGCTGTCTTTTATCACAGGTTGAAGCATTACTCTACAGAAGCCCTGATTAAACACTGGGGATCCACACCAGGGACTCGCATTCCTTCCCAAAGCTTCTGTTCCTACCCCAGTCACTACAGGATGAATTAGGCCAGTGATACCGTATTCAACATCTTCATATTCAGTGGGGGCTGACGGCAGAATTGTGTGTCTACAAGTAGCAAAGTGGAGTTTCTGAAGGTTAAATGATCTAAAGTCACAACTCGTATAAGAATACTTCATGAACAAGTTCGGTTCCCCAGGAAATCTCAGTGTAAAATACAGTCGGTTGATATTATTTGGCACTGTTGCCAAAAAGGGCTCCAACATAGTGTTTCACACATTCCGATTTTCCCTCTTCATGTCCTCGGGTGGGTGGTAGGGTGTCACAGTCACACAGCTACAGGGACCTGGAGGTTGTGGGTTCGAGCCCCATGCCGCGTGACTGTCTGTGAGGAGTGTGGTGTGTTCTCCCTGTGTCTGTGTGGGTTTCCTCCGGGTGACTGTCTGTGAGGAGTGTGGTGTGTTCTCTCTGTGTCTGCGTGGGTTTTCTCCAGGTGACTGTCTGTGAGGAGTGTAGTGTGTTCTCCCTGTGTCTGCGTGGGTTTCCTCTGGGTGACTGTCTGTGAGGAGTGTGGTGTGTTCTCCCTGTGTCTGCGTGGGTTTCCTTCGGGTGACTGTCTGTGAGGAGTGTGGTGTGTTCTCCCTGTGTCTGCGTGGGTTTCCTCCGGGTGACTGTCTGTGAGGAGTGTGGTGTGTTCTCCCTGTGTCTGTGTGGGTTTCCTCCGGGTGACTGTCTGTGAGGAGTGTGGTGTGTTCTCCCTGTGTCTGCGTGGGTTTCCTCCGGGTGACTGTCTGTGAGGAGTGTGGTGTGTTCTCCCTGTGTCTGCGTGGGTTTCCTCCGGGTGACTGTCTGTGAGGAGTGTGGTGTGTTCTCCCTGTGTCTGCGTGGGTTTCCTCCGGGTGACTGTCTGTGAGGAGTGTGGTGTGTTCTCCCTGTGTCTGTGTGGGTTTCCTCCGGGTGACTGTCTGTGAGGAGTGTGGTGTGTTCTCCCTGTGTCTGCGTGGGTTTCCTCCGGGTGACTGTCTGTGAGGAGTGTGGTGTGTTCTCCCTGTGTCTGCGTGGGTTTCCTCCGGGTGACTGTCTGTGAGGAGTGTGGTGTGTTCTCCCTGTGTCTGCGTGGGTTTCCTCCCACGGTCCAAAAACACACGTTGGTAGGTGGATTGGCAACTCGGGTGTAAGTGAATGGGTGCATGCTAGTGTTGCTCTCTGAAGGACTGGCACCCCCTCCAGGGCGTATTCCTGCCCTGCAATCAGTGATTCCGGGTAGGCTCCAGACCCACCGTGACCCTCAACTGTATAAGTGCTTACAAAGAATGAATGCATGAATATCCTTAGGTAATTTCTCTTGGTTCTTGTCAGTGTTTTTCATGTTCCCTTGGTTCTTCATCACTGTTTTTAATGGAGGTTTTGAGTCTTGGTTCATCTTGAAGGTTCTCCCTCATGGACTCTTTCTGAAACCAATGTTTCTTCCTCACACTCTTTATGTTCTAAGTGAGATTTCCTGCCCATTTGCAAATGTTACATAGTGTGGTTTCTGCAGTGCTGAGCCCAGAGTAGCAATGACAGAGACTCTATTCTCAGAGGATCATTCTCTCTTTCTCTTACAGGACAGTGAAGCATCACAATGATTTTAAAGCTGTAACATTAAAGTAAAAGCACGGCCTAGTGTTGCTTTAAATCCCCAACCCATCAGTAATATCATTAACAACATAAAGACATGCAAATGATATGCGAAGAGGGGAAGAGGGGGGGTTGACTTCTGTGCAACTGAAGAAGATTCATCACAGAGAGTCAGATCTCCACTGTAATCAGATGGGGTTTCTGCCTCAGTCTGGGACCCGTCTCCTCTCAATTCCACCCAAATTTGATGACTGCAGATCAGTGATTTTTGGAAAGTTCTGTACAAACAAAAGTGACCTGAATAGACGCAGCACATGACGGTGAACTGTACACTGGGTTTCCAAGAGAAAAGATCAGTGGAACAGTTGGAATGTTGGAGCGGAAATTTCCATATTTCTTCTGAAGCAGATTATCAGGGTCTCTCCTTAAATGACCCCCCCCCCCCCACTCTGTGCCTGTCTCTCTCTTTCCCAGACTCCTCAGAGCTTCGTCTAGACGCTGCTCTCTTGCGAAGGATCAAAGGACACTAAAGCGTATTCTTCACAGCTTGCCTCTTTCCTGTTGAATCCAGTTCTTCGCCCGCGATCACACCGGAGATTTCACCTGATTAAACTTGCATGTTCATTAACTCTAACTCTCTATGCCCACAAACTTTAGACAGCAACTCGTCCAAGATCAAGGATATCGATAGGGAAATTGTCCTCGTTTGCTCCGGTAACACTCTGCTCTTCTGTGAAAAACACTGTAAAAATGTTCTTGTAAATTTTACAATAAAATACTGGCAGCAGAGTTCCCAGCCATTTGCCGTATATTTACTGGAACACACCTGTATTTCAAATTTACAGAATAATACTGTAATTGAGTGTCGCAATCACACAGCTCCAGGGACCTGGAGGTTGTGGGTTCGATTCCCGCTCCGGGTGACTGTCTGTGAGGAGTGTGGTGTGTTCTCTCTGTGTCTGCGTGGGTTTCCTCCGGGTGACTGTCTGTGAGGAGTGTGGTGTGTTCTCTCTGTGTCTGCGTGGGTTTCCTCCGGGTGACTGTCTGTGAGGAGTGTGGTGTGTTCTCCCTGTGTCTGAGTGGGTTTCCTCCGGGTGACTGTCTGTGAGGAGTGTGGTATGTTTTCCCTGTGTCTGCGTGGGTTTCCTCCGGGTGACTGTCCATGAGGAGGGTGGTGTGTTCTCCCTGTGTCTGCGTGGGTTTCCTCCGGGTGCTCTGGTTTCCTCCCACAGTCCAAAACCACATGTTGGTAGATGGATTGGTGACTCAAAAAGTGTCTGTAGGTGTGAGTGAATGTGTGTGTGTTGCCCTGTGAAGGACTGGCGCCCCCTCCAGGGTGTATTCCCGCCTTGTGCTCAATGATTCCAGGTAGGCTCTGGACCCACCGCGACCCTGAACTGGATAAGGGTTACAGACAATGAATTAATACTGTAACTGAATAATACAATACTTTACTGTAAATATTGGGATTTACAGTAAATTCCTGGCAGCAGAGTTCCCAGCCATTTAATGCATTTTTTACAGGAACACTACTGTATTTCAACTTTACAGAATACTACTGTAATTGCACAATGCATTGTTTTACTGTAAATATTTAAATGTAAATTCTTTCAGCAGAATTTGCCAGGCCTTTTACTGTGTTTTTTCAGAAACAGTACCTTTTTTACAGATGAACACTGTAGCACTGTAGCTCAGCAGCACTTTGGCGGTGGAGCAGAGGAGCTCTGGAGCAGCAGGACTTCAGAATCAGTTGCCGTGGCAATTCAGATCTAAAGCCGTTTTCACACCTGCACTTTTAGTCCGGTTGAATCAAACCGGTTTATTTTCGCCCTTGGTGTGGTTCGTTTGGGCAGGTGCGAATAAAGTACTTGCACTTGGATGTGGACTCTGAGTCCCTTGAGAGAAGGTGGTTTTGGTCCGGACCCAAAGGAACACTGGAGCAGTTAATTTCTGGTCTGAACGGGATGCAACTTCATCACAAACAGCTCCTGTAGCCAGGGGTACTGTTGTGTACTGGACGCAGGTGAACTGGGTAAAGTTTAGCCACTAAACAGAGAATTAGAGCAGAACACACAACTTTCTGACCAATCAATGGAGAGATCATTCACATGTGGTTTGTTGTGATGCATTTTGGTGCACTTGGATTTTCCGAGTGTGAAAACGAAGAACGTCTGCACTGATTCAGACCAGAGCCACCACACTCCAACATTGATACCCGACATTACTAATGCACTTGTGGCAGCATGCCATCAAGCCCGCGCAGCTGTGTTCGAATACATACTGAGCCCTGCTTCACCTACACACTGTAAATAAAAATCCTGTGGTGGCTTCGTTTACATCTCAGTGGGTCAGCACTGGGTCAAAGCTGTGGACGTCCTCCTCGGAGAACTACAGCTCCCCTGTGGGGACATTTGGATCACAAACACTTCCACTTGTTCTTTTTCAACAAACCAAACATGAAATAGCAGTGTGAGAATAATGGGGGGTGGAGGGAGGAGGGGAGTCCAGTCTGTTCTGTCCTGTCCCTTCGAGTCACTGCTGATTTGCCTTGCTCTCCTCTCCTGAACGGGCCCAGAGGAGATGTGAGGACACACACACACACACACACACAGCAAGTGCTTATGACTAATACCCTGAAAGACCCTCCAGAGCTGAGGCGGTAATTGCTCAAGTCGCCGTTTGCTCAGAGCTGCACTGAGGGAAAGTCTCATGGCCTGAGGGCGACCTTATTTTCCTGATATTGTCACAGAGGAGCATCTTGTAGCCAGTGGGGCTGTGAAGGAACACTGTCTCAGATGTGTGTGTGTGTGTGTGTGATCTAGATTTTTATCACTTTGTGGGGACGAAAATCTCCTCACACTCTTAAGACGTGGGGCCTTGTTTTCCGTACGGAGAAACGGATCATGTCCCTGTGAGGTCGTATCAACAATTTTGTCCGTAGTGATGTAAAGACTAGGGTGGTATGCTTAAGTCTATGTAATCCCCTTAAACAATGGAAACAAGACTTTGTCTGTGTGTTGCCCTGTGAAGGACTGGCGCCCCCTCCAGGGTGTATTCCCGCCTTGCGCCCAATGATTCCAGGTAGGCTCTGGACCCACCGCGACCCTGAACTGGATAAGCACTTACAGATTATGAATGAATGAATGAATATCCCCTTAAACCATGGAAACAAGACTGTGTGTGTGTGTGTGTGTGTGTAGTCATGTTTTCCCCATTTTTGAGTCTCAAACCCACATACCAACATGGGTCTTTGGACCATGGGAGGAAACCCACACAGACAAGGGGAGAACACACAACTCCTCAACTCCATGAGGTGCTGTAGAGCTCAGGGTCTATTGCGGTAAATGGGGAACCTCCGGCCCATGGGACACATACGGCAGTAAATACCCATTTTTTTATTAGCTTTATGACTAGGCTTTACGCAAACCCATTGGTGTTTATGCAAATATAATGGGCACATTTCAAATGATCCAATAGCTGTGTCTCCAGTGTCAACATGGTGTTAGCAGAAATGCTAATAATAACCCTCGCTACTCTCAAGAAGAGCAATGATAAACATCACACTACAAATGCAAACTATCCCACGCTTCGAGGAACTATAAAAGAGCAGAGACAATTAAGGTGCTTAAGAATAATTGGCGTTCAGACCCCTAACCAGGAGCTGGACAGTGTGACACAGGTGTGTGTGTGTGTGTGTGAGGAGAGCACAGATCTCAAAAGACTAAGGGCTGTATTGTGAAGGCGGGTTTTTGAAGGAGTATTATGTCCGTATACATTGGCTACATGTGTTTATGGTGGAGTCTGTGGGCCGTGGGAAATATTAATTTTGGACCCTCTAAGGTTCCCCACCCCCAACCTATTGGGTGCCTGGGGTTAGATCAGGGCTGGTTCCCAAACGTTTGTGGCATACGACCGTGAATGTTGGACGCTGTCCTAAAGACAGAGCTGAATTCACTTGTTATGAGGGGTGTCTACAAATGATGGGGGAACTGTGTACCATAGAACCACTCTGTGTGTGTGTGTGTGTGTGTGTGTGTGCGCAAGTGGGTCTTCACTCGGAAGCAGGCCAAGGCACTGCAGGAACAGGGGGCCACTGTGAGCAGGATGGGACACACACACAGCAAGCTCTGTCTCGTCCTGTCTGCTCCAATCACTCTGAAGCTACCAAACGCAGACTGAAACACACCTCTCTGACCCAACACACTCCTATCCCCCACTTGACGTTAATAATAATAATAATCTAGCGCAGGCAACCAGGCTTCGTCTGTGATACACATGTCCATGATACACAGCTGCAGAGAGGAGCCTGAGGGACACACTGCTTAGTATTCATCACACAGGGCCCTCCCCCTCCCCCAGAAGCTTTCAGACGGAGGGGACGAGGCGCTGAGGACTTCAGGAGCTTTGTGAAGGCTAACGATGATCAGGATTATCACTCTGTGTATTTGGCAATCCAGAGAGCGTCCATACAGGGACAAACACACTTCCTCTGCCTTTACAATGAAAGCAGAGACACTGCCACTGCTGGGAACTTTGTTTACTTCTCCGTGGCCCAAAACCACCGTGAGAGGCACATGACTGGCTTTGTGTGCTTTGGTGACTGTGGATACCTTCCAGAGCAACACACACAATCACACACCCGTGCATCAGTGTGTTTTGGTGTCTGTGGGGGGGCAATATCATGCCCCTCATTACGACTGTGTGAATGTTTCCATGCTCCTGATCCCAACCAAATAAAAGCTATTCCCAACGAGGATCAACAAAATGCACCCAAGCACAAGCGATGGTGTTAGTAGGACCTTCGGAATGACACCATGAATGCCCTCGCCTCCCAAAAGGTACTAGGTGGAGCTGGGTGGGGGATGGGTGGGGGGGCTTTATACCCCTCTAGCAAACACTTGGCATTGAGCACAGGCAGTTGCTCCACATCAAAAGAGGGCACCCACCAGTAAGAGGTGTCCATGATCTACAAACATGTTAGGCATTCAAACACACGTTATACATAACCATCTCTCTCTCACACACACACACACACACAGACGCTCGCGCGCAAAATTAACATACACTGGACCACTTCAGATTGGCTGATGGAGTGTGAGGGGTGGTGCCACTTAGGCTGTGCCTTCTCCCTCACACACACACACACACACACTGCCCACTTATCCCACACTTGTTGGCAGAACACCTCTCTCTCTCACACTCGCACCCCTCTCGCGCGCGCCACTGGCTGTGGATAGGGGGATGCGCGGCGCGCGTGTGATTATGGTGCGCCATGGCGTGGTGTGACCGGCGCGTGCAGGTGGCGCTGACCACGCTGGGCGCCTTCGCCGCCTTCAGCCTCATGTCGGTGGCTATCGGTACGGACTACTGGCTGTACTCGCGCGCACACATCTGCAACAGCACCAACAGCAGTAACGCGGACGAGGCGGACAACCTGCTGCAGCCCAAAAAATCGCGCGGGGATCTCACTCACTCCGGGCTCTGGAGGATCTGCTGCATCGAGGGTGAGTAGCTACCTGCACACCGGACTGAACCGGTTACCGGGCAACCTTTTGGGTTTGTCTTTTCACAGATTGGAAACTTGGGGGTAGTTTTAATTCGTCACTGTTGTAATGAATTATATTTACACCGTTTTAATAATATTCAATAAATACTGAGTATAGGGCCAATAGAAATTGCTCCAAATTATCATTTTAAATGAGTTAAATTATTGCACTAACAGTGTTAATTTAACACTAATAGTGTCCCAGTAAACATTTAGCCGTTGATTCAACGTTGAAATAACGTAATGACTGCCGTCTAATCAACGTTCTCTTAAGGTTGAAAATGAAAGTTGAAAAGACGTCCAAACACAGACATTGAAAATACGACTATTAGACCTATTTTGGACGTCCATTGACGTTATTAATTGGTCCCGAAATAAATTACTTGTATAAAACGCGTTTTGGACGTCCACTGACGTTATCGATTGGTCACCACTTAACTAACTTATTAAGATGGATTTTGGACGTCCATTGACGTTTAAAACATGTCCTTGACGGACAGACTACTTTTAGACCTATTTTGAACGTCCAGGGACGTTCCTTGTTTACTGGGGTTGATTTACTGTGTACATTGCAAAGAAAAAAAAAGGGTTGCAAAGTTTAATCAGTGGAAATTTTTCGTTTACATCGATGGACTAATTTTTTTCTTCTGCGTCTTAATCCTACATTTTTTTTTAGATTTGCGTCTTTTCTCAGACTTGAAACTTGGGGGCAATGTGACTTTCAGTTTAGGTGTTTAATTCCACTTGATATTATTTGGTAAAATACTTAAAGGGGGTCATTTTTCATATAAATAAATGACTATTTATTTATTTATTTATTTATTTATTTATTTATTTATTTATTTATTTATTTATTTATTTATTATTTCACAGATGGGATAAATGTACACAAACCCTTTTTAAAATCAAAACATATCAAAGTTTTTTGGAGACGTTAAGAAATGTTTTAAAGCTTAAACTGATATGACTGTATTGTGTATATTTCTAAAGGGAAATATTCAGCTGTCCTTGAATTTACTTGGCCAACAGTTAGCAAAACCTAAGCTGAAGTAATGCAGGTTAATTAACTCACGTGAAGCCCATGTACACACATGAATTCCCCCCAAAATAACTTTTATTCTACTTTTTTTTTTATTATTATGTGATTGAGAGCAGTAGATCGCTATATTCTAAGCCAAAAACAGTCCTCTGTAGTACCAAAAAGACCCTATTGGGGCGTTCTTAACCATCCAACCATATTTTCCAATCATGGATCATAGTCCTTAACTAAAAGGAGAGCTTGACTGTCATGGTTCTCTATATAATTAATCCTTGCCTTGACTGGGGGTTCCTCAATGAACCAATGCTAACGTTGCAGGCTATTTCTTCTAAAAACAAAACATCATATTTACTTCGTCTTTTGATTTCTTTCCTCAGATAATGATACTGAGGTAAAAACGGTTCTGACTGAGCTACGAAGTTCTCCTCAGAGTTAGCAAACTGTGCTAATCCTCCCTTGTTCAGAGGCTTTTAAGCATTTTCCTCTCTCGTTTCTTATTACCGACATAAGAGGGCGACATTACAGTTTCTTCCCTCAGGCTGAGAAAGCACGCCCTGCAACGAGAGAAAGAAACCCATCAATTATTTCTGCGTTTTCTGAACGAGTTCGCTTCAAAGAAGTTTCCCGCCTTTTTCTGTTGGTATGTTTGTTTGTTGTGAGCGTTTGAAATTCGGGTTCTTTTGTCGGGCTAATAATTAATGCACTGTAAAAGTAAAAACGAGGGTTCATAAATAATTCCTGCATTTTCTGAAGGTTTCGTTTGCCTTTATTCTCCCCTCCAACTTTGTGGAAGTTGACGCTGTTGCTAGGCGACCGCAGCCCTGACGTTTCTATGGTAACATGCTCTCCCCCGTGGGGAGCTTGATTTTTTGCTGCTCTGATTGGAGGAGCTAAAGCGCTTAAACTTGTTTTATTTATGTATTGTTTTTAATCAATGCATACAATTCAACATATCCCCAAGAGAATGAATATATATATATATTGTTCAGGGTCGTGGAGGGTACGGAGCCTACCCAGAATCACTGGGTGCACGGCAGGAACACACCCTGGAGGGGGCTTCAGTCCACAGGGCGACTCATAAATACACTCACACCTATGGACACTTGAGTTCCAACTCCACTGTGTGTTTTTGGACTGTGGGAGGGAATCGGAGCACCCTGTGCCTTTGCTACTCTGGGCTCTGCACTGCAGAAACTGTGCTATGTAACGTATGGAGAATGGCATCCATTGCTCCCTAACCCAAAGCCACTTGAATGCAGTTAATATTTCTGTAACATTAGGAAATCGGCTTGAAACCCCTCATTCACACGACAAATCGCAATATTAATGGCTTCTTGGCCTTCCGTTTTGTGCATATTAAGTAATAAGAGCTCCTCTCATGCCTACATAGACATGGCTCTGCAAGACGCTATAAATTAATAATCATAATCCAGCAGCATGTTGCAGTTGACTGTAGCAGAGTGTGGAGAGGAGGCACACGGGCTTTCAGACACTGGCTCAGCGTGAGTCTGGATTAAAAATTCACTCAGATCACGCCGCGTTGAGATGCACTTGTGTACTTCTCTGTGTGTTTGTAATTATTCCTATGTGTTCTGTAAGAGAGAGGCTGGTATTCTTCACAAATGTCATATTTAAGCTCTCGTTCTCGTAGTAAAGGGTTGTGTGTTGGGTGACTGGCACAGAGATGCGCTTGGTGGTGGTGTGAAAAGGTCACAGGTTCAGTCCCAGCTGAGAGCTGCTTGCACTATTGCCTTGAGTCAAACACCAAACCCGAGCTGTCAGGATTATTCACTTGAACTCGGTTCAATTTCTCTTTGAATCTACAAGGTTTAGTTTTCAATTTCACAACACAAAGACTCACAGTCCATACCCCACTGCTCCTCTGACCATACAGGTGCACTTTGCCCCTTTCACTCTGTTCTTCAGCGGTCAGACCCCCCCATATATATATATATATATATATAGGAACCCCACAAAGCAGACACTGACACTGACTTGGTGCTGATGTTTTAGTGTGTGTTGCGCCGTCAAGGTTGGATCAGACACAGCAGTGCTGCTAGAGTTTTTAAACCATGTGTCCACTCACTGTCGAAGTAAAATCACTGTAGAAGTAAAGTCAGTGCATTTGTCACCCTTTAGTCCTTCATCAGTGGACACAAGGTGCTGCCCATTGAAATCTAATGGGTGGAGTTTAAAAACTCCAGGAGGAATGCTGTGCCTGATCCACCTACCATCACAACAAACATTAACATCATCACCAGCACTACATCAGTGTCATAGCAGCACTCAGAGTAAACCACCACCCAAATCATACATGCTCTTTTGTGGCCCTACGGGGGTCCTGACCTTTTGAAGAACAGGGTGGAAGGGGACTAACAAAGTATGCAGAGCAATATGACAGTATGCACACTTACAGAGTGCTCTTTTGAACTATAGAAACAAGGAGGAGGTAGTAATGTTAAAGCTGTTAAAGGGTTCAGCTCATTTTATAAGGCTTTAATAATAAAAAAGAAAAAAGTGTCTAAGCAATGGTTTGAATGGTTTGAACAAGGAACGTCCCTGGACGTTCAAAATAGGTCTAAAAGTAGTCTGTACGTCAAGGACATATTTTAAACGTCAATGGACGTCCAAAATCCATCTTAATAAGTTAGTTAAGTGGTGACCAATCGATAACGTCAGTGGACGTCCAAAACGCGTTTTATACAAGTAATTTATTTCGGGACCAATTAATAACGTCAACGGACGTCCAAAATACGTCTAATAGTCGTCTTTTCAATGTCTGTGTTTGGACGTCTTTTCAACTTTCATTTTCAACCTTAAGAGAACGCTGATTAGACGGCAGTCATTACGTCATGTCAACGTTGAATCAACGGCTAAATGTTTACTGGGGTAAGATTAATGCTATGACTGCTCACATTAATGGCCCCGCCCACCAGAGGGCAGTACTCCGTGCCGCTGTCATTCCCTTAATAACAGCTGTACCTCAGATAGCGTCAGTTCAGGATATCACCAAGAAAAGAGATGAAAGTCAGCTCGCTTTTACCTGAGTTATCAGCACGTAGGCTGGGATTTAATATAGTCTGATGATATGACGGTGTCCCAGAGAGGATGAGAGGGGAAGACGTGCTCTGGTTCAGCTTATTAATGCTCTGCTATCAACTGCTTATATGTCTGGATAAACATTTCCTTCATTAAATTATTTAGATTTTATTTGTAAGAGCGCTGAGTCGAAAAAAGAGCTGAGGTTCGTGCTGCTGAATGTTTAATTCGTTTCAGCATTTTATGTTACCCCCTTTTTTCAGCTTAAACACACACACACCACGCAAACGTAGAACTTCAATAAGGCACATGTACATTACATATTCAATCTGTAAATATCCACATTAGTGGTGTTAAAGTTAACGTGTTAGAAACATGCAGACGGAATACACCATAAACACCAAACATTTTTAACGCAGTAAAGTTTGACCCTTCAAACTTTCCGTAGTTCCAGCCTGAAGGCCCAGCTGCTTATTTGCTGTTGCCATGACAACAACACAACGTACTGAAGCATCAAAATTAAGATAAAAATGTAATATGCAAAACGGCAATTTAAATTTCTCACTCATAAGGATTTTTGTTTTGTTTGTTTGTTTTTTTCGCTTTTTAATTTGTATATGTTATATGTTGTTTTGTATTGTTATGACATGAGTGGGGCGGCACGGTGGCGCAGCAGGTAGTGTCGCAGTCACACAGCTCCAGGAACCCCCAGGGTTCGATTCCTGCTCCGAGTGACTGTCTGTGAGGAGTGTGGTGTGTTCTCCCTGTGTCTGCGTGGGTTTCCTCCGGGTGACTGTCTGTGAGGAGTGTGGTGTGTTCTCCCTGTGTCTGCGTGGGTTTTCTCCGAGTGACTGTCTGTGAGGGGTGTGGTGTGTTCTCCCTGTGTCTGTGTGGGTTTCCTCCGGGTGACTGTCTGTGAGGAGTGTGGTGTGTTCTCCCTGTGTCTGCGTGGATTTCCTCCGGGTGACTGTCTGTGAGGAGTGTGGTGTGTTCTCTCTGTGTCTGCGTGGGTTTACTCCGGGTGAATGTCTGTGTGGTGTGTTCTCCCTGTGTCTGCGTGGGTTTCCTCCGGGTGACTGTCTGTGAGGAGTGTGGTGTGTTCTTCCTGTGTCTGCGTGGGTTTCCTCCAGGTGACTGTCTGAGAGGAGTGTGGTGTGTTCTCCCTGTGACTGCGTGGGTTTCCTCTGGGTGACTGTCTGTGAGGAGAGTGGTGTGTTCTCTCTGTGTCTGCGTGGGTTTCCTCCAGGTGCTCCGGTTTCCTCCCACAGTCCAAAAACACAAGTTGGTAGGTGGATTGGTGATTATAAAATGTCCGTAGGTGTGAGTGTAGCCTTGTGAAGGACTGGCGCCCCTTCCAGTGTGTATTCCCGCCTTGCGCCCAATAATTCCAGGACCCACTGCGACCCTGAACTGGATAAGCGGTTACAGATGAATGAATGAATGACATGAGTGATTGGAGATGAATTTTCACATTGTGGGTAATACATTTTATTTTATTCTAAGTTTGGTCACAAATTAAATTCTAATTAAAATATCCTTGTACATTTTTGAAGATTCATTTTGAAACCAAACTTGCTTGTGTGAGGGGGAAATTTAACTTCAAACTTAGGACTGCACTGTCACTTTGTATATTACATTCTCATTTTAGTTTTGATTCTAATATGTTTCCAAAACAATGTAGCTCTCTTGTTCAAATACAAGTTTATCAGCATCGTCACCAATAGAACACCCCCCACACACACAATCGCCCCACTAACTGAGAGGTTCCTAAAAGATGTTTGAAGCCAGCCACCATCTCTTTTTGGAGCAGTTGCTAACACAATAACATTGGACAGCTCAACACTCTGGAGGAGATCACTTGGTTTGCACTATGACATCACAGGGCTCTGAAGTTTTCAAGTTGCTTGGTGTAAGATATAAGAAGATTGTCCACAATTTCACTCAGAGCGTAGGTTATGTGCTTGCAGCTGAAACCTATTTCAGACCTCACCCAGCAACAAGAAATCCTATTTTCTGATTGGCCGATAGGTCGCTAATTCAAGACAGCTGTGGGAGCGCAGAGTGGTCTGCCTTTGACTAGTTTGTAGGATTCATTTCTGTGTGGTGAAATTAATCATTTCTCAGCGTGAGAAATATCCCGTGTGGCGTGTGAACTTGTTCAAGTGCGTGTGTCTCACGCTCGGTACGTGAGACTTGAGAGCGCTGCTATGTGATGGGTGAGGAGTTTGAGGCCAGTTGTGCTCTCTCTGGACAATCAGCGCTCTGCGAGGTTTACACATCACAGTTTAATCCCTACTCAGCAGCTGCTGTGTTTGGAAACTAATACATTAAAACTAGTTTCTGATGTTCGTTTATAATTAAAACCTATAATCACCACGTCCTTCTGCTCCTCCACATCACAGGCCTTCTCTGTTTGAGAGATCACTGAAGCTTCTCCTTCTTCTGCTCCACAGGGGTCAGTGACGGCTGCCGAAGGGCAAAACTCACACCAAAGCTTGATCTGATCTTTACAATCTGCTCACCCTGCGCATGTCGCTTTAAAGCGTTCCCTCCAACAGAACCAGACGTCTAAATGAACAGGGGACGCACTGTCTGTTTTCCTCCATTAGTCTCACGCTCGTTAAACCGCTACAGTTGATTAAACACAAAAGCTAATTAGCAGCGGAATGAGATGCAGAGCAAAGAAAACTCCATCCAAAAACACTGCTCGTGGAATTTTCCACTTGCAATTTATACAGCGGTGACACTAGGATGAGGGCATTAAAAACTCCAGCAGCACTGCTGTGTCTGATCCACACCAACTCAATGCAAATGTATTGGACTGTGCTTCATCGCACAGGATAATAGCTTCACCTCTGCACAGCACAAAGACAGGGGGCTTTATGCTTCTGAGCATGACGTATTGAAGCTCATTTGCATCTTCTCCGGAGATAATACGAGCTAAGAGTGGTGTGTTCAAATTGACTGCCCTCAAACAAGCCGAGTTCACCACCTGTAGAGTTGCGTCCACACACCTGTAGATATATAGAGCATGTTAAGGCCATTTAAGGGTGTTCTATAATGTCTGTATTTGCATATGGTTCAGGAAAGATAATAAGATGATTAGCATATATTACATTCGGATCCCTGGAGAGCAGTGAACCTGATCTCCATCCAAGAGGAGCTTAGCTGATCTAATGGTTAGCTTAGCAGAGGTAATGCACAGTCTCAGTGCTGAAATGGAAAAGTGGACGATACTGGGCCCAGTGGAGTGCATCGTAGGCTGTGTCCACGTGAAGCACATGAAACGCTGAAGACTTTTAAACATTAATAAAGCTTGGAGTAAAAGCTACACGACAACTGCATTAAGCTGCTATAGAGGACTCTGAGTGAGCGTATGCTTTATGAATGAGGCCTCATGCTCTGTAATATTATGGGGTGAGATTTGAGCAATTACACGTATGGAATATGAAAATGGAAAAACATCGCTAAGTGCAAGAAATCTATAGAAAAAAAATGATTTTATTTCCTGTTAATGTTCTTGGAGCTGTTGCCATGGTTTCATTTCACAGGAAAAAAAAAATACTTAGGGGAATTCCCTTTTAAATATAAACTGTAACTTAATATATTTTTGTATCTACACTCATTGTCTGTTTAATCAGCTCCACTGACCATAAGGTGGCGCTTTGTACTTCTCCAGATTATAGTCCAGATTATAGTTGCTCTGCATACTTTGTTACCAGGACCCCAACAGAGCAGCTAGTATTTGGGAGGTGGGTCATTCTCAGCGCTGCAGTGACACTGACATAATGTTGGTGTGTGTTGCGCTGGTACGAGTGGATCAGACACAGCAGTACTGTTAGAGTTTTGTACTTTGAGCAGTGTGGTTATGTTCAGCAGTGACAATGCTTTTCTATCAGGCTGGACTCAAGTGTTTATTTGTACATATTTTACTAAAAAAACTTACTCAGGATTCATACAGTGTATATACACTTAATTGATACTCATAAAATGTGTTAGAAAAAAAGTTAGACATCTGAGTTTTGTGTTTGCAGTTGGTGCGAATTTAAAGGCTAAGCACCACTTAATGAACCTCCATGAATATTTCACATTATTGTAGTTACTGACAGATATAAGTAAGAATTAAAATGAAAATAGCAGCTTAATTTGCTTTAAAACTGACAATTTTATTAAATTGACGGAAAAACCCGAGCTCGCTACGGAAATTCTCAAACGCGACCGTGACGTCACTGGTGGACAACAGCCGAACAACGCCGCGTTAAAACACCGTTATGACTGACTGTTATGACAGTATCTAGCTAAATAACCAACATTATTCATGACAGTAGCCTAGCAATAAGCTAAACTCAAATGTAGAGGTACCGTTATTCTTGTAAATGTGATCGAAGTCGAACTCGAATTCATCCGACACTATAAACCTCCGTAATGCAGCTACGTAGCCGAGTATAATCTGAGCACCGAGTTTAGCGAGTCAAGCTAACGTTAACTAACACCAACTAAAACAGGCGAAGTGAGTGTCCTTACCCTGTTTACCTCCATGTTACAGAGGCTCTTGAACACCTTTCGTTGGTGTCCTTACATGCCCATATTGTTGGAAAAGCTCCAGTGAAATGAGCTACAGATAACGGAGTGAGTGGAGGGTCCTTTCCAAAGTGCCCGTTTAAAGTGGACAAATTTAGTCCATTTTCTGGATATTTTGGGATCTTCAGGCCATTTGTGCACAGATGTCCCACTGTACATTGAATGATTGCAGCCAAAAACAACACACCTTTTCGTCATTTTGCATTAAATTAAGTGCAGCTTCTAGAGTTGTTGTCCACCGTCTACGTCACAGGCAAGACGCCTATTAGAGTTTCCCTACACCGTTGGGGGGGGGGGGGAACCAACGGTCTTTTAAACCTTATTCCTTCAATTAGTAAGAAATAACATGTTTTCTGACGATCAATAAACACAAGTTGGGAACTCAAACTCCACTGTATTTATTTGTTTGACACTTTCATAGAGCTGCTGCTTACCAGCGCCACCAGTGGATGACCGTGTAAAGACCTTGTGGTTTTTAATGGAGATAACACAATGTGTGAAATTGAATGTTTTTGTCATAAATGGGTGCACCTTAAAATGTGAATTTATAAACTTTTAAACATGTATTATTAGTTCCCTACAATATGTAATTATATAATTCATTAAAACACATGGAGACTGTATCGGTAGCACTTCTCTGATTGGCTCAAGCTACAAACATACTGCATGGTATTAAAATACAAAGTCAAACAACCAAATAAATAAAAAATAATAGCAATATATTTTTGTCAATATGTTATTCTCTAGTCATCTCTTCATAAAATTCTTCCAGAGTGTTTATATTACCATTATTTTGTGCTCTGATGTTTTTGGAAGATCCAGACCCCTGCCCCCCTCTCCTCTCCCCTCACGGCCCCCCAAGGGGTTTTTCATTGCCATCCAGCGATTATTATGTTGTGTTAAAGTGGAATGGCTTGGGGCTGGACTCGAGCAGTTTGCGATGTGATTGAATCATGACTGCGGTATCCGATTGCTGCTGTATCCATCCACAGGGATCAACAAAGGAAGCTGTTACCGGATCAATCACTTCCCTGAGGATAATGACTATGACACGGACAGCTCCGAGTACATCCTGCGTAAGTCTGTCTTTCCTCCGCTTTTTATTACTTTCTCTCACAGCCCTGTATCCAATAATGAGCCGCCATGTTCCTCTCGTATCTGACCAGAGTGTGACTTCATGGTGGTGTCAGGGAGTTGTAACTTTAACTGGGAAGATATGTTTCCTGAAGAAATCACGGAATGGTTAAAGTGGTTTTGAAGTGTTGACCACCACTAAGAAGAGTCAAGTGTAGTCTAGAGCTTTATCCAAAAGTACACATTAATGTCTGTATCTGAAGCCTTCCAACCCACACACTGTCAAACAAGACCACCCAGTGGTCCCTGCTCCACATCTGACGTCAAGTGCAGAGACTTTAGAACTGCCCCGCCCTCTGGTCTGAGTCTCTCCAATCACAGCGCTGGGCCCGCGTTTATGTGAGAGCGCTAATTTGGGGTTAAACAGTATAACAGTGTAAACAAACCCAACCAGAGGGGAGAAAAGAAGATAACAGAGAGAAAACAGCGAAAACAAAAGCTCCTGTGCCTAGTTTGTCACTGTGGCTCATCATTTAAAGGAACAGGCGCTGAAACCGGCCATTCTGAAAAGTAAGTGTTGTTTAGACAGGGGATGTTTGTTTCTTGTGGTACTTTGACTGAAGCATGTCACAGTTGTTTCATTTAGACCCCAGAACGTGTGGATCACCAACACCAACCCAAAGAGATTATAGAGGGTGGGCCATTTATATGGATACACCTTAATAAAATGGGAATGGTTGGTGATATTAACTTCCCGTTTGTATATGGGAAGGGGGAAACTTTTCAAGATGGGTGGTGACCATGGCGGCCATTTTGAAGTCGGCCATCATGAAAAAAACAAAAGTTGGATCCAAAATGGCCGACTTCAAAATGGCCGCCATGGTCATCACCCATCTTGAAAATATACTAATGTGCCACAAACAGGAAGTTAATATCGCCAACCATTCCCATTTTATTAAGGTGTATCCATATAAATGACTGCCCCACAGCCCATTGTTGGGGAGCTTTATACCACTACAGTCTACACTTGACACTGCTGAGTGGCCGTAAACTGAGTTACTTCAGCATCAGACGCTAGAGATTGGAATGCTTAAATGCGGAGGGTATTTATGGGGTAGTATTCATTGCTGAACTAACACTGTGGTTGAAGTGATCTCCTAAAACCCCTGCCACATTTGTTGTACATAGCATAGCTGCACAGCTGTGTTGAGATGGCTGTTGAGCTGAGCTGGTTGAACAGCTGCGCAAAAGTTAAATACAATTTAAATATTGTTGTTGGCTTTTCCAAACCGTCCCTACATGTTACGGCTGAGAAAAGAGGACCCCAGGTCTGTGGGTCACTGTTAGTGCAGTGGACAGTCAAAACTCTATAAAAGCCCATGTAAGTCTTTGTGGTTTTTCTGTTCCGTGCAGGGATTGTGCGAGCCTCCAGCCTCTTTCCCATCCTCAGCACCATCCTGCTTCTACTCGGGGGGCTGTGTGTGGGGGTGGGACGAGTCTACAGCGGCCGAAACAACGTCCTCCTGAGTGCTGGCATCCTCTTTGTCGCCGCAGGTAAAAGAAAAAAAAGTGACCATCTGATGGCTTTTTTATTGACAAACAGAATTGAACTTACACGGTCTTGGGGAAGTGGCACAGCTGGAATAGAGACACTGAGCTTATGCTGTGCTCACATCATGAATAAGCCCTTTGTAAAGTTATCTGATGAGACAGAGCACAAAGGATAATAGTCCTCTGTACTGTAAGGCTATGGATGTGTGTAGATTTAAAGCAACACTAGATAGCATTCTTACTGTTAAATTACAGCTTCAAATTCACTGTGATGATTCACTGACTGACCAGTAATAAGGAGAATAAAGGATCTGCCGTTGCTGCTCCAGGGTCAGCACTGTAGAAACTGTACTATGTGACTTTTACAGGAGGGATGGAAACCGGCCCTGCTCCCTCTCTACCACCTTGCTTGATTTCAGGACAGTGCTATAAAAGTACAATACACTCTGCAACTGTAGGGGGAGCTCAGGAGTAAAAATACAAAATCTTACCTAGTGTTCTTTTAAGAGTTAAGTGAGGGTGTAATGTTTTTTTTGCTAAAAACAGTGTCTTAAGAGGGTCTCTGGTGGGTGTATGGCCATATTAGTAAAGTCACAGTACATGTACCATGCTGAATGTCCATGTTTCTTTCCTATCTCCAGGCCTCAGTAACATCATCGGGATCATCGTGTACATTTCCAGCAACGCCGGCGACCCCAGTGACAAGAAAGGCGAAGACAAGAAGAACCAGTACAGCTACGGGTGGTCCTTCTACTCCGGAGCGCTATCCTTCATTGTCGCCGAGGCCATCGGTGTCCTGGCGGTCAACATCTACATTGAGAAGAACAAGGAGGTCCACTTTAAGCGTCGCGAGTTCCTGAAGGGCGCCCCATCTTCGTCCTCCTCGCCCTACACTCGCATCCCGAGCTACAGGTACCGGAGACGGCGTTCCCGCTCCAGCTCCCACTCCACCGAACCGTCCCGGGATACCTCTCCAGTGGGCCGCAAGATGGCCGCTGCCGCCTCATCGCTGCCTCTGGGGGAGTTCTCCATGTACACACTGGGCAGGGAGCACCCCCTCAGGCCGGCCGGTGCCCAGGGGCCCTACAGTCCCGACCGAGAGCCCCCTGGATTCCTGCAGGTCCACAACTGCTTCCCAAAAGACGCCAAAGATGGCGTCAATCGCAGGACCACACCAGTGTGACTGTACGGTGGCTGTTGACAAAACACGGCCTGCAGTCGAGTTAGCGCTTGACGGAACTGGAGTTTTCAGATTTTGAGATTTGTAGCGAGAGAAAAAGATATTGTAGCATTTCCTGAGCCATGTTTGGCTCCACAGAGCTACTGCACTATACTCAAATGCACAGTGACAAGTAGCAATACTTCCATGATGCACTGAAGTAAATATTAAGCTTTTGTCCCAGTGTTGGTCCCATACAATTTTTTTTCCACAACAGCAAATGATGTGTGCAGATGTTTGACTCTGAGACGACAGCTTACATGGAAAACTCTAAAAGGTGCTAATCCTATGAACGCAAAACAAATTACGACCCACTGCCCAAGCCACTACCCAAGCTATTATCAGGTCCCGCCCCTTTTTCTGGTCTTATATCTATGAAGGAAGCCATTTTGTACAACTGTTTTGAACCACTGCCGTATTGTTCACGTCTGACGTTTACATTCGAACTAAACCTGTTGATGTTTAAAACTGTGAACCATGTGGTCGTATGTAAAACCTTTGAGTGAAGAAACAAGTTTTTAAAAATAAACAGCTGGATGTTCAAGGACTTTCTGCTCAGGGAAGTTGATAGTAATCACCTGTTGGGTTAAGAGAAGTGAGTTATTTTAATGACAACAGCATTTGTCTTGAACCAATATCAAGGTACTGTTGGTGAGATTATGACTCCCTGTTGGAGGTCTGCTACCGACTCATGCTGGGTCAACAAGGTCTCCAAAAATAAATACGTATTTTACTAAAATATCACCCCAGTAATTCATAACATTCGTATGTTTTCCTTCATTATAATTTGTAGTTATTTTACATTCACAAAATGAGCTCCCGTCCACTGGTGGCGCTGTTTGTCTACATACACTCAAACTCTCTGTTGTGCACTGGAAGAAGAGCTACAGAAACAGCACTTTCCGCTGTTTGTTTAAGATTAGTGTTAGGTTTAAAACAGGGGTTAAATGTTAGCGATAGCATTTAGCGATCACAAAACTGTGTGGGTTCTAATGTTTTAGAGTTTAGTGTTAGGTTTATTGTCAAGTTTAGAGTTATGGTTAGGCTAAGTATTAAAATTTAGGGTTAGGGAAATCTCACCTGGTTGCCAGATATTCACATAGAATTCATGCAAAGTTTATGAATCCTGGGAATGCTCTTTCAGTAAATATGTACGTTTTCACCTTAATACCAGTCTAAGTTTGGGTCCATTCCCAATTTGTTCTCTACACTGTTTACATTCTGCAGTAATTAAATGAAGTAAATTGTATTTGGATGAGTTTGGGTAAGGCACAGGTCATGTTTGGGCTGAAATGTGATGCCTCTGCAGACCTCTGTCCTCCTAAAGCTTACCCTAAAGTTCTTGTTATTAAAGAAACTCTTCACTCGCACGTCCTCGTGGCCAGGTTTTGGCGCATATGGCCAGTAATATGTCTAAACCCCTTGGGTCATTTTCTCCGTTTTGTGCCATGGGTGCCTCACGCCATGTTCACCTGACTCAGAGCTGTTAGCCGTGGGGAGAAAAAGGAAACATTTGGCAAATGAAGCAAGCTCCAGTGCCATATAACACAGAGAATCCACTGAGCCAGAGCACAGAACACATTACAGCATCCACAGGGCGGTGGATTAATGCTCCACAGTTCTCTCAGCACGGCACTGAGCCCACTCCAGCATTCCCATCCTTCTGAGATGCCGGTGTGGATCACAGAAAACACAGAAATCGGAGCGATCACCAAGAAAGGGACCAAAAAAATAAAACGTCTGGTGACAGTGGAAAATTACAGATGGTAACTTTCCAGGACCGCAACTGCCACAGTCGCTGAAGTGATGCTCTAACTGCCAAGAAGTCCATTAGTTTGTCTTTATCTTATTGCTGTGATCAATCAAACACGGACATTTGTTGTTTCTCTGTGGATGGCGTGAAATTGTCTCATAACGTAACAACATTACTGCAGGAAACATCTCTCTATTCCCAGCGGTTATCGTCATGGCAACAGTTCATAAAGTCAAAGTCAGTCCCGCTCTGAAGTTGCCTATGCTGTTTATGTTTATGGCTACAAGCTCCTCCCACTATTAACTCCTGTTCTAAAACCACAAAAAGGAGACACGATGGTGAACCCGTAAAGTGCTTTCTGTTGAGCTAACACACTGGCAATACATGATTGGGTTTGGGTTCTTTTTTTGTTTTGTTTTTCCCTGTGAAAAAGTAAGAGTGGGTGTGTATTGTTCTGCTGTAAGTTTTACAGTTTTTGTTTTGTCTGCTCTCTATAGTCCACCTCAATAAAAGCAAAGATGTTAATGTTTGACCTGACCTGCTTAATGCCTGCACTTTTCCCTTGCTCCATCATGTGAATGAGCCTTGATGATTTAATGTGAAGACAATTACAATTTGTTTCCACAGGGGGGTGAAAGTAGAAACAGTTCTGAGGTGTTTTGAAATGGCACAGACGATCAGTTTGTTAATGCTGTTGTTTCATTTTAATTCATCAAAACGAAAAGGCACTGTACCCACCAAATACCTTAATGCTATCCGTCAGAGTGAAATAGACATTATAGTGAGCCATTTTTCATTTGGAGGTAATATGGCTGTTCCTTCACTAACCCTGGCCCCATTTTTTCTGCTGGTACTGGTGAACAGAACCTGGCCGTTTCCAGTACTTAGCCATGTCCAGGGTCAACAGTGGGCTAAAGGTTAGAGGAGCAGGCTTGGGACCAGAAGGCTGTCTCTGAGGAGAATATCAAATAATAGTCAAAGGCTAAAACGTCTGTCCAACACTGTGCTCTTTTCACTACACAGAGATTCCATTCTATATTGGTGTCCGAAAAACACAGTACACAAATTTCAGTGTACTGAAACAATCCCACAATGCACCACAATATGTAGTATACTAGCATATAGTGGATACCCATAATGCAGTGACTTGTTTGGTTATAAACCCACATGAGATGAGCCCTCCTGAATTTGTTTCCCTATAACTGTGCATTATATAGTGAGTAATGTACGGAATATTACGTAGGAAGCCATTTCAAACACAGCGCTGGAAATTTTGCTTAGTCACGGAAGGCAAGAAACCAGCGTGCCACATTCTCACAGTTTTCCAGATGTGTGAATCCCTCACAAGCCTTCATGAAAGTGTGGAAGTCATTTTAAACCTTGAATTTACATAACAAGTGAACTCTGTTTCTCTGTGCTCAATGTTTTGGTCTCAATTTACAATGTATTCACCATTAAATGACACTTCTTATTCAGTGTCTGCAATAATTTTGGAGTTACACATTGTAGTTAATTAAATGTTCAAAGTAGGAGTTGTTCCTACTTGAAATTGAATTTACACAGTAAATAAATATAAATATAAATATAATGTCTGTGTCCACACCTGTCTTCAGCAATCTGACCCCATGAGGACAGTGAGATTTATTGCTAGTTTGAACCTGGTATTTCCATGTGTCTCAATAGCGTCTCCAGTGACCACTTATTAACAGATTTCATGACTGGAAGGACAGTAGGGCACTCATATACTTTAGTGGTTGTTGTCAGGCGAAAAAGTCCCATGAGTCCTTGTTTGCGTACATGTTCGGGATGCTTTGACGGCACACACTGCTAACTTATAAACAACAGAAGAAGAGATCAAGGCGAAGCTACTGTGCAGTAATGACACTGCGGAGAGACACAGCATGTCCTGGGTGAGTTACTTGTTTGGGCAAGGTATTTTATGCAATAATAGATTAGTTCTACTATACACAGAACATAGAGTGTCCTAGAGTACCACCAGGTATGTTGCTCTGTGTGAATCCCAATGCCTGGGTGCAGTGACAGGGACACTGTACTGATCAAAATAGGGCTGTCCTTCTGATGAGGCCTAAAGTAAGGATCTGATTCTCTGCCACTGTGGTCACTTCAGGACTAGTAATTGTCCCCATATTCAACATCCTTTCGCTCAGCCATTGCCTCTCATCTGCTCTCCACCCGACAGCCAATGAGTGGCGTGTACTGACGTGGATCGGCTCTCGTCGCGTCGTCCAGGTGGATGGTGCTCACTGTTGGTGTTTGAGGTGAGCTCCTAATGTTCCAAAGAATATAGAGTTCATTGGGGTCTAGGAAAGTGCTACTGAAGTAGAACATTCAATGCTCAGTATCATTAAGAAACAACTGCAACAGAATATGGTTCAGTAACATCACTGCCCACCCCTTGGCAGATTTCAGCTCCCCTCTCAGGTTGCCCTGCTGCACCAATATACTCCTTCCACTACTGGCGCGCTTCTCTAACGTGAAGAAATGACATTTCTCTCTGTACCAGAGGAGTGCCTGCTTAATGCCACACTCGTAAAATGTAAATATAAGATGCCGTCTTGGGAGGACCACCCCAGTGACAGTGTGTGTACCCTCAAAAAGGTGAAGTTCAATAAGTATTTGTGATTACGCCCCTTTTTGCTGTTTTTATTTGTGCTGGTCTGACCACACCCCTTCCCAGATATGAAACCCAATAGGTGGCCAGCCTGAATGTTTGACTCACCACACTCATTTATAGCTCCCAGCCCCCAAAACTCACGCGGGTGAGATGGCCCTTTTGGTCATCAACTTTTTCTGATGTACCTCAACAGCTGCGGCTGATCCACAGGCCCAGAGCCTCGGGGGAGAGGGGTAAGGGAATCTAAGCCATTGCTCTTTGGCTCTTTCACGGTCTACCAGCACAGTCCTATCGAGAGCCTACCCCAAGTCAGGAGGTCGAACAGGAACATTGGGACAGTAGGGGACCTGTACTAGACTGACTTGTCTAGATTTACCCCTGCCAGAAGATTGGTTAGGGGACCAACAAAGGGAAGCTTTAAGTGTTTGGCTTTTTACCCTCAGAGGGGCTTATTTTCCCAGTAGCAGAACCCAGGAGTCAGTCTTTGGGCACCATGCAGAAGAGCACGAAGGTGAAGCTGGCCTCTGTGATCATCCTGGTGGGGATGGTGTGTATGTTCATCGCAGTGGTGACGGACCACTGGGCCGTGCTGAGTCACAGGGTGGAGGCCGCCAACTCCACATGCGAAATGGCCCATTTTGGCTTGTGGAGGCTCTGCAAGAAGCAAATCTATGAAGCGACGAATGTGGGGCAAGGGTGTGGGCCACTCAGTTTACCAGGAGGTGAGTGTGTTCAAGACGCTTTTGATAGCCACAAATAGGTTAGCATTTGCTGTTATGTGCAGACGGATGGACATAGGGACTAATCTATGGAGCGTATGTCAATGTACATATATTAGCAGATGGCCTACTTTATATAAAGCCCTCATAACTTGGTGATAACAAGGTGTGGACTTGATGACTGCTCCATTGTTCCTGCAGACCCATTGTGTTCAGTAGAAGGATGGACACAAACGACTCTCAGAGCGGAAGCACAAGTTAAACGTACTTTCTCAAAGATGAAAAGCTCTGATAGTAAGAGTTTTGGTGTTCCGCCTGGTCTCGCATCGCGGTTACAAGTCCCATTTTCTATTTCAAGTTTGTTTGCCTGCTTTTAAAACACTCGGTTTGTTTATCCGGCAATCCAGGTGACCACGCCCACGCCTCGTTCACCATAACCTGAAAATTGATTCATACAAAACCTCATTTTTGAAGTTAACCACCTACGGAATGAGTCAGAAACTCAACAGCGAGTCCAGAAAGGGACATGTTATGCTTTTGTTATATTAGCAGTTGTTAGCATGATCTTAATAATGACTCTCTCGGCGTCTGTGGGTTGTTGAATGCATGATTCATGAGCAGTCTATTATTTAGGTCACTGTTACCCAATCTGTAATGGAGCTGCAGACATCTCTGCAATGTGGAGCCATGCACTTTCCTGCAGCTACGTGCTAGCAATCGAGCCACTCATACAAACAGGGGGCCCCTGTGGGTGGTCTAAAACCAAGGCAATAGCATTAGCAAGGCTAATGGACAAAAACACACACACGTATATAAATATATATATACACACATCACAGACAAAGCGCATTGTATTTTGTCACGGTATTTGAAGTACTCTCAACCCTGAAGCTAATTATGCTTTCTGTCAGAGTCTAAACATGCTAACGGTAATTAGTAAGTGGCTTGTGTTTCCAAAGTGCAGGGTATCAGTGAGCTCCACAAATACACAGAGTATAAATACACATAGTGTATCATAACTCTACACAGTGTCTACACAGTGTGATATAAGGGTACACTACACTTATATCTACATAACCATTAAATAAACTGTTGGATTGATGTGTACACAGTTTACAACACACATACTGTTCCCCAAAGGCTGGCATCCAAACATGACATTTGGAAGTTGAAAATTCTACATGTTTTAGTTATACTACAGTGTCCAAACGAGGCTAGTCTTGCTAACCGCTAGTCAGAGTGCTTCAGATTAGCCTTTTGGCTCCTATGGTAACTCACAACAGAGCTGGTTTATTAACTTCAAATAGATACTGTGAAGTAAGCATTGGTAATTAATGTGCTTGCTACCACATGGAGATTTTTTAGGATAAGCTGCTACAGCATTGTTTATAGTTATGGGTGTAACAGGTGGCTGAGGATTTAAATGCAGTTGTGTGTGGCACACACATGGTTGTATGGCTATGTTTGTTAAGCCTGTCTACACTGAGGATGATGGTCTGGGTGCCTCCTTCACAGTCCGGAGTCCAGAGTACACTTTCAAAAGTTGTTAGGGACAAAATCAGCCATTTTAAGCCTTATTCAGATGGGATTAGTTTTGCGTGGGCAGCTGAGGTAATGTTATTTTTCCACAAGACGTCAGTAATGTTTATGGTGGATTCACACTGGATATGAAATCTCTGTATAAATATCAGAGATGGAAGCGGCTACTTGATTCACTCACTGCGGTTACATAGAGTGGATCAGACACAGCAGAACTACTGGAGTTTTTAGACTGTCACAACACATAAAAATATCCCGCCCTCGACAACCTTCTAGTACTTCATATCAGATAATGAGCGAGAAGACGGCCAAACCTTTACTAATCTTTCACACAGTCATTAGAAATGATTATATAAACAATTGAATGGTAACTTAAAATGTAGGACACGTTCATAATAATACATATGGAGTCTACTATTGTACATGAAGCCTACCTACAGCTACCAGAAATATCTCTTTACAGAGTGATTCCTCACGTAATTTCATCACAAAACACCTCCTCCAGAAAATCTCCCTTTCCCCGGGATAGTTCTTTATTATATTTTTACTGCTCGTTTTACAGAAGGTAAATGGCTCAGGAATCTTTCCTAAAATGGGAGCATGCATTCCAGGTAAATGACTGGTGTCTTCGGACGGCATTAAAATTACTGAGATACTTCGGTAATAAGTACTTTACCCCACGTTCACAGGTAAAACTAATCCCATCCGAACTGAGCTTTAGAAAGTGGTTGGGACATGTCTTCACCATCGCCAGTGTAAATGATGCCTATGTTAACAGTACATTCCTGTTAGACTTACAGCAATTACAGTTAACTCTTTAAACACCAACATTAAAGTCGTGTGATGCTTTGAGCTCTGCTGATAACCCACTCACTCCATCTGTTTGTCTTTACCTGAGCCTAGTGGATTAGAGCAGATACAAGTCAGACTGTGACAAGTCAACTGAGTCAAGTCATTTGTCCGAGGGATTATGACTGCAATGCCGTGAGATAAATCGTGATACTTTCAAACAGCTGTTGACAATCTGCACAACCATTAACTTGTAAATTGTTTACACGTTTACATATACATAGAATATGCATAGTACTGTTACGCACCAGGATTTACAAGACTTTTTATTTACACACTAGCGTGATTATGTGCAATTAACCAAGGGTTACAGTTTAGAAACATGATGTGCTTTCTTGTATCAACGGAAAAAGGAGAATTTAGAAAGCAAACTGCATCTCAAGACCTGAAATCTCATTGACTTCACCTTCAACTGACTGTCAACTTTCATCTCCGAGATCAGACGCTTAGAGAATGGTTCTTAATGGCAGCTGAGATGAAGCCTAAGAGGCAAAAACTTGGAAAGTGTGTCAGAGCTGTCAGTTTATTTACAGGAAAAGTCTCTTATTTCAGTGCACCACAAAAACAACAGCATAAGAGCTTATATGAGGAACTGATTGTCTGCCCTGTTTCACTGTAGTCTCTTACTCTCATTGCTCTATCCCTCCATTCATTGCTGCGGTGAGAATGGATTGCTTCCTGGACTCACTGTGGAATTACTCATGGCTGCAATCCAAGGATCCAATCCAGGATTAAGTGCAAGTCTAATCTGGAGCTTCTCAGATTTTGAACAGACTGAAGAGAGCAAACTGAGCCTGAGAAAAGTCTACGACAGAAACCATCTGAACTATACCAGGTTCTGGACTTCAGGGGACTGTTAAGGCCAGTTGCACGTCTAGCAAAAGGTTACAGTTCATGTTTTCATGGTCCAACTGGCTACAACAATTTCAATCTCCCTGAACTAAAAAGAACTCCTGAAACAGTTGGAATGCCTGGCATAAGGAAAGTTAACTTGGAGGAACAGGGCGGCTCCCTGAATGCACAATTCAGCGACTCGATAGAAATGGGGTACAATCCAAGTTTGATAAGTTGATGAAGCATTGTTAACAATCTCGAGCAAAATGGGGTTTGTATCCCACATTTCGTTCGTTGATGGTGGTCTCTTGAGATCCATTTGCGTGAGGCATTCCTTTGCTTAAGGGCAAGGCCTCCCTGTTCCTCCAGGGTTGAGTTTACTTTACCAGGTGTTGCCAAGTTTTGAGTTTCAGGAATTCCCCTGAAGGTTGGGAGGGGCTGGATCTGTGGTAGAGAGATAGAGACTGTCTAGAGATAGAAAAAGCTCCCCAGAAGTGCCCTGTAGAGCAGTAGAGCTACATTTTCTGAAGCGATGGACCACCATCTACTGTGATAAACAACTGTGAACTAGGGCTAAGTTGACAGCATCATGGTCTGACCCCACTAATGTTCACTAGGCAACAGGGCATCACATTTTCACAGGAATAGCATAACGCCTTCTCGGAAGAGCAGAGACTGTTACTCCAGCAAACGGCAAACTCCATGATAATACGCTTTATTACAGAAGAAATTCATATTCATCTCGCTCACATTCACTATGCAACATTATATATACATTACAGACCATCTCTAGCTCTAGGATACGGCCATGTTGTTTCTAAATCTCAACAACTATTTCCTCTTAATCCCTTTATATATTTACAAACCGCTGGGTCCAGACCACAGGCTGGACACAGGGAGCTGAAAAACAGAATCTAAACAGCTTGAAGAAGCCCCTGCTGGACCTGAGGGAACATTATTTCTGAGGAGAAGGATCGACTGCCAGGACTAATCTCTGCAGAAAGAAATGTGCCCCGAGCAGGACAAGGTCTAAGCACAGCCACCCCATAACAACCCCCGCCCCCACCCACCCCCAAGCCCCTAATACTGTACTATGACAAGTGACTAATACACAGTTGGATGTACATCACCTTTAATGTATGCAGCAATTATAGCAACACTGCTGCAGTACCGCATCTCTGTTTTTACCATTATTCCAGGTCACTTTTAAACCCTCGACCTGTTATTGGTATTTTGCAGTATATTTGGTATATTTAATTACATAAATACATGGTTTATTACATAGGTAGTTACATGATAATGAGTTGATATTGAATGCATACAGGTCCCAGTATCTACAGTTATCCAATTTCTCAGTTTGTTTTAACACCAAAAATGTAGCTTAGATTCAAACATTTTTAATATTTTTAACATTAAACAAACATGTAAATTTAACACCATTGCAGAGTAGTCCAACAAAATCTGGAGTCTGCATTTAACACACACACACACACACACATATATTCCATATCAATTCAGCAGTGGATGTTGAGGGAGTATAACATGTTGAGAAGCACCACCGACTAAACTACGGCAAGGCATTTACACCTACAGGGTTAATAACTTCATTCATTCATTCATTCATTCATTCATTCATTCATTCATTATCTGTAACCCTTATCCAGTTCAGGTGGGTCCAGAGCCTACCTGGAATCATTGGGCGCAAGGTGGGAATACACCCTGGAGGGGGCACCAGTCCTTCACAGGGCAACACACACACTCACACACATTCACTAACACACTCACACCTAAAGTCACTTTTGATTCACCAATCCACCTACCAACGTGTGTTTTTGGAGTGTGGGAGGAAACTGGAGCAGGAGCACCAGGAGGAAACCCACGCAGACACAGAGAGAACACACCACACTCCTTACAGACATTCAGCCGGAGGAAACCCACACAGACACAGGGAGAACACACCACACTCCTCACAGACAGTCACCCGGAGGAAACCCACGCAGACACAGAGAGAACACACCACACTCCTCACAGACAGTCACCCGGAGCGCCCCTGGAGCTGTGTGACTGCGACACTACCTGCTGCGCCACCGTGCCGCCCCAGGGTTAATAACTTGATGAATGCAAACAAATCATTAGTCTAGACTCCTACTGAACAAAAAGACATGCAACAAACATAACTTTAATTAGGGATCCAAGCACCTGAGCACCAAGATCCATGGCATTCTTATGATTTTCTCTCTCTCTCTCTCTCTCTCTCTCTCTCTCTCTCTCTCTCTCTCTCTCTCTCTCTCTCTCTCTCTCTCTCTGTGGCTCTTAAAAAGTCCTGAAAATAATGTTCAGGGTCTGTGCTGTCACTGTCATTGCTGGACTCTGACTCTGACACTGGGACACCTGTTGGGTGTAGAGGCTATGTTGGGACGGGTGAGAGGAATCCCCCAAGCAGCTGCAGAGTATTACTATCTAAAACACAGGAAGGAATTTATTAGCCCTTAATTCCTGCTAAAGTGAGGTTCTCTGTGAGACAGCAATACGTTTAAAGGGTACCTACATATAATATGATGGCGAGTGTACAGTGGTCTAAAATGCCACATTCATTGTGTGTTAAGAGCTGTGTTTAAAAAAAAAGAAAAGAAAAAACTAGAGTGAGGAAGTATAAAGAATATAATAAAAGTCCTGGAGATGAAATGGAGTGTATGAAATAAACACAATTTCTAAATCTACAGTTCACTGGACGGACAGAAATGTACCCTTGAGGGTACCACCACAGAGTCTACAGAAGTACAACGAGCAGATCTACTTACAGTTAAAGCCCAGACATAGCTCAGTGTGTGGGCATTAAGCAAGAAAGAAAATCAGTGTAAATGAAAATAGGAAGAATTTTAAGCCTTCAGTCAGGAACAGGTTAACAAACTGTAATCAGGGAGCACATTAGACCCATTACTGTCTTTTTGTTATGAGCAGAAATATGGCCATGCTATTGATTAAGCTTGGTACTAAGAAACGTAATTAAAAATAATTGAAACAGAGTGGGTTTCCTGATCGTGTGAGAACTGATTGCATTCATTCACCTCAAGCTCTTGCAGAGAATCTGTTCTGAAAGCAGCCCTGCCCTGCTGGTGTACTATAATTGTTTTATGGCTAAGAAAATAAGCTCACATGCAGGACTACGTGAGACAGCAGGACAACCGTGTGGCCAATGAAAGACAAATTTAGGCTGGGTGAAATAGCCAGCTGTCTGGAGTGAGAGGCGGGAGGGATTTTAGGGCTCATGCTGAGTGACAGCCACACCTGAGCACAGTGGTGTTCCTCGGGCTGCAGCTTAGAAACTCAGGCTAAATTCAAGAGAAATTCAATTCAATGTGCTTTCAGGTTTGGTTAAGTCCCAGCTTCTCTTTTTGCCTAGTGAGCAGTCCATTATGGTTTGAGACACATGCTGCCAGTGGTGGCTTTGAGTGAAATCTCTCTTGTGTCCTATTTGGTGCAGTAAAGTACCTTTGACTGGCCAAGTAGTGTTTGTCTGTCTGGCCCAGTAAAGGGTTTTTTTGACCCACTAAATGTTTTCTGTGTGACCCAGTCAAGTCTTTTTTTTTTGGCCAAGTAAAGGGTCTCGGTTTGGTCCAGTGTAGGGGCTCGGTTTGGCCCAGTGTAGGGGCTCGGTTTGGCCCAGTGTAAGGTCTCAGTTTGGTCCAGTGTGGGGTCTTATTTGGCCCGGTGTAGGGGGTCGGTTTGGCTCAGTGTAGGGTCTCGGTTTGGCCCAGTGTAGGGTCTAGGTTTGTTCCAGTGTAGGGTCTTATTTGGCCCAGTGTAGGGGGTCGGTTTGGCTCAGTGTAGGGTCTCGGTTTGGCCCAGTGTAGGGTCTAGGTTTGGTCCAGTGTAGGGTCTTATTTGGCCCAGTGTAGGGTCTCGGTTTGGCCCAGTGTAGGGTCTAGGTTTGGTCCAGTGTAGAGTCTTATTTGGCCCAGTGTAGGGTCTCGGTTTGGCCCAGTGTAGGGTCTTATTTGGCCCAGTGTAGGGGCTCGGTTTGGTCCAGTGAAAGGTCTCTTATTGGCCCAGTGTCGGGTATGTTTTGGCCCAGTAAGGGGTTTTTTGGGCCAGTAAATGTTTTCTGTGTGACCCAGTCAAGTCTTTTTTTGGCCAAGTAAAGGGTCTCGGTTTGGCCAAGTGTAGGGTCTTTTTTGGCCCGGTGAAGGCTGTCTGTTGGCCTACTAAGAGGTCTTTGTTGGCCCAGAGAAAGCTCTGTTTGGCCCAGTTAGTGTTCTCACTTTAGCCAGGTTTAGATACTCTTCTTTGCTCTGCACGGGTCTTTGTCCCAGTGAAGGGTCACAGTTGACCCAGTGTGACTCCACGAAGACTTTAGCCTCCAGAGACCAATATGCTGAAAATGTTAACACCATGCCATGGTGGACCCACCAGCTGAAAGAACCAGAGTTCAAGGATATTAAAGGCTTAGCCTCAAACGGTGATAAAGTAATAATAGTAATCTGATATCTGATTTCCCTAGAAACAAAGTAGAACAAAACTCACAGCTGTGTCGGGACAGACCTGCTGATCACCTTTGTCGTTCCACACTGGATTTTGTTTTGCTGTTGTTGTTGTTGTTGTTGTTGTTGTTGTTGAAGAGAATGTCGTAGCTGCGCAGTAGCAGTGGATTCAATAGAAAATGTGCATTACTGACTCTCCAATTCCTAACTTGAATTGAAAGCTGATTTCCTCCTGAGGCTTTTTTACAGACGTGGTTTAAAAAACATCTCCACACACATTTCACAATAATTTACACAAAGGCAGAAAACCCACAGGATGTTCCCACCTCCTGAAAAGCTGTGGTTTTAGAGATAGGGCCCTGAACAGAAGCAATGCACTGGTTCCTGAAGAAACACAAGAAGCAAGTCTCTAAATCTAATAAGAGAGTGGTTTCTATGCATACGTGCTTGTGTTTAAGGGATATGCCTTACTCGAACACTGATCATTCACATTGCCCTGCCATGAGCACGCTGCCCAATGTTCCACTGCACTCACAAGGTAATACCTCACAGATTATAGAGCTGTGGGCAATTCCCGGCCCAGTCCCTGAGGGGACACCACTTCTTAATTAATTTACATACTGTATCCCATGATTCCTGGGAGTTCAAAATCCACCTTTCTGCTGCATCTAGCAGCACACTTCTGTTTTTTACTTAAACATAAAACATCTGGTGGACATGAACCAGATGATGGGTGGCGGCCACACTGTATTTAACCAATCAGGAGAGGGCTGACCACACCTCATCTGGTTTACCAGATAATGTGTGAAATTGTCCACAGTGGAATGTCTTATGACAAACGTGATGAGGATGATGCAGTTCCTAATTAATGATCAAATGAGAAAAGGGGAATGAATGAACAAATGAATGAATTATTGAATTAATTAATAAAGGAAGGAAGGAAGGAAGGAAATAGATGAACAAATGGATGAATGAATGAATGAATGAATGAATGAATGAATGAATGAATGAATGAATGAATGAATGAATGAACACACAAACAAATGAATGATTTCATTTTGTGAACGAATAAACAAATGAAGGGTGGAAGGAAGGAAATGGATGAACAAATGAATGAATTAATGAATGAATAAACAAATTAACGAATGTACAAACAAACAAATGAACAAATGAATGATTTAATGAGTGAACAAATGAATGAAGGAAGGGTGGAAGGAAGGAAATGGATGAACGAATGATTTATTGAATGAATGAAGGAAGGAATGAAATGGACGAACGAACGAATGAATGAATGAATGAATGAATGAATGAATGAATGAATGAATGAATGAATGAATGAATGAATGAATGAACAGGAAAAAGCATCATGTCCTGTTTAAAGGCACTAAAATATTGCTGGTAAAAATTGAACACAACAGGTTTTGTTACAACAGTGATGGTATATTTTCTGCTTTATCCTGACTTTAAAAAATGACAGATTTCGTACCAAATGAAAGCATGGCTTCTGTCCTTGGACTGCACTGTATATATGTGTGTGTATAATCTATACACATTTGTGTAGCTCTAAGGCTTGTGTGGCATTTTCACCATTTGTCCTGGAATAGCAGTGCCAGCTGGTGTCACACCCAGCAGGTGCCACTCTGCAGAGCTGTGTGAATAAGATCTATGGCAATTCAAACTATTTACAGCTTCTCCAACAACACTAAAAGCATATGCATCATACAATACGCCTGGTTATTAATAACTGCATTTCATGAAGCTGATGCTGTGAAATTCCATCTGTGACATAATAATCTGTCCAGTTAAAGACAGCCGTGATTTGTATAGGACCATGACTATAGCCTAAGTCTGAAAACACGGGATAAAACGAGCCGTTCTGATTCTGACGTCCAGTGCAGAGACTTTATAATAGCCCCGCCCCCTCGTCTGAGTCTGTCCAATCACAGCGCTGGAGCCAAGTTTAAGTGACGAGGTCAAACGCGGCAAAGCAGACGCAACGAGCGCGGAGAAATACGAGCACTGAGTAAAAACGGAGAAGAAAGAGAACAGAGTGAAAACGGCTAAAAAACAGAGCTTCTGCTCCTCGCTCCTCACTGCTGTGCGCTCGGGTCGGGGTGAACAGCGAGCGGCTCGTTATCATTTAAAGGAACAGCTGCTGAAACTGAAATAGTGGGAGAATGCTGCTGCGTGTGGTGACGGATCCTTGTAGTAATTCGAAAAAAGCACGTACGAGAAGTTCCATTAAAACCCAGAACTGTTTTCACTCATGGAAGTAGGGGGAGAATATGTCGGCATTAACACTATGTAACAATTCATAAACATCTACATTCTCACCAGAAAAGACAAACGTTTATTTCATTAAAGCGATGCATGTTGTATATTGTTCCAAAAGGTGTACCCTTACATCAATATTGGTTTGACACTGAATAGCTGGGAGAACTTCTGCATTCCAGAGGCTGTACGTTGTTGTACCGATGTAATCTCTCTCAGGGACGTCTGGCTTCAGATAAAAGAGATCAGACTCACAGACCCACCGCCGAACAGCGAGGCTTCAATAGCTTGGGTTTAGCAGTCTGTCAGCAGTCTGGAGAAGCCTCTTTACACAGTGACATTTGAAACAAGTGAATGCTGTTAAGTTTCCCAGCTGTGGTGTTAGAGACGCGCTGCTCCGGCCTGGATCACGTTCCCCAGCTCTGAAACACCTGGAGCAAAGCTGGAGCTGATGTTGAAGGAATTCTTGACGCCACAGCAGGGATTTTTCTCTGAATTCCCTCAAGGGAAACAATGCAACAGCACAATAGCACTGCTGTCACCACCACACAGCTCCAGGGTTCAGGGTCCTGGGTCCGGTCCTTGCCCCAGGTCACTGTCTGAGAGGAGTGTGGTGTGTTAGCCCTGTGTCTGCATGGGTTTCCTCCCACGGTCCAAACATACATTTGTAGGTGGATTGGCTGTGTAAGACTGTGTGTGTGTGTGTGTGTGTGTGTGTGTGTGTGTGTGTGTGTGTGTGTGTGTGTGTGTGAAACTGCTCATAGGTATGAGAGTGAGTGACTTGTGAATGTGTGAAATTGTCCACAGTGGAATGTCTTATGACAAACTTGATGAGGATGATGCAGTTCCTAATTAATGAACAAATGAGAAAAGGGGAATGAATGAAGAAATTAATTAATTATTGAATTAATTAATAAATGAAGGAAGGAAATGGATGAACAAACAAACAAATGAACAAATGAATGAATGAAGGAAGGAAGGAAGGAAGGAAGGAAGGAAGGAAGGAAATGGACAAATGAATAAATGAATGAAGGAATAGATGAACAAATGCACAAGAAAAAAATGAATGAACAAACAAACAAATTAATGATTTAATGAGTGAACAAATGAATGAAGAAAGTGTGGAAAGAAGGAAATGGATGAACAAATGGATGAATGAACAAACAAACAAATGAATAATTTAATGAATGAATGAAGGAAGGAATGAAATGGACTAACAGATGAATGAATGAATGAACGAACAAACGAATGAATGAACAGGAAAAAAATGAACAGGAAAAATGAATGAACACACAAACAAATGAACAAATGAATGATTTCATGGGTGAAAGAATGAATGAAGGAAGGGTGGAAGGAGAAAATGGATGAATGAATGAATAAATGCACAGGAAAAAAATTAATGATCAAACAAAAAATATAACAAATTAATGCTTTAATGAGTGAACAAATGAATGAAGGAAGGGTGGAAGAAAGCATATGCATGAACAAATGGATGCATGAACAAACAAACGGATGAACAAATGAATGGTTTAATGAATGAAGGAAGGAAGGAATTAAATGGACTAATGAATGAATGAATGAACACAAACAAATGAACAAATGAATTACTTCATGGGTGAACGAATGAATGAAGGAAGGGTGGAAGGAAGGAAATGGATGAACATATGAATGAATTAATGAATGATTAAAACAAATGAATGAATGTACAAGCAAACAAATTAACAAATGAATGCTTTAATGAGTGAACAAATGAATGAAGGAAGGGTGGAAGGAAGGAAATGGATGAACAAATAGATGAATGAACAAACAAACGAATGAACAAATGAATGATTTAATGAACGAAGGAAGGAAGGAAGGAAATAGCCGAACAGATGAATGAATGAATGAATGAATGAATGAATGAATGAATGAATGGATGGATGGATGGATGGATGAATGAATGAATGAATGAACACAAACAAATGAACAAATGAATTATTTCATGGGTGAACGAATGAATGAAGGAAGTGTGGAAGGAAGGAAATGGATGAACATATGAATGAATTAATGAATGATTAAAAACAAATGAATGAACACACAAACAAATGAATAAATGAATGATTTCATGGGTGAATGAATGAATGAAGGAAGGGTGGAAGGAAGGAAATGGATGAATGAATGAATAAATGCACAGGAAAAAAATGAATGATCAAACAAAAAAATTAACAAATGAATGCTTTAATGAGTGAACAAATGAATGAAGAAAGGGTGGAAGGAAGGAAATGGATGAACAAATGGATGAATGAACAAACAAACGAATGAACAAATGAATGATTTAATGAATGAAGGAAGGAAGGAAGGAAATGGACGAACAGATGAATGAATGAATGAATGAATGAATGAATGAATGAATGAACAGGGAAAATGATTGAACACACAAACGAATGATTTCATGGGTGAATGAATGAATAAAGCAATGGTGGAAGGAAGGAAATGGATGAACAATTAAATGAATTAATGAATGAATAAACAAATTAATGAATGTGCAAACAAACAAATGAATGAATGAAAAGCAAATCCTCAATTACAAGTCAGTTGCCAAATCTGTCATTCAGTAGGCTGTTAATAACAATGTTATAATCATTTACAAGCAGTTTTTTTTTCTTTTTTAACAAAGCAGTAGTTGTCTATCCCAGGAAAGCCAGAGCCGTTAGTGATTTCCTGCTCAAACCCAAATCCTACAGTCATGATAAAGCCACTGAATCAAACGAACAGCCGAAAAACACTCTGGTCAAGAGGGTGATTTGGTCAGCAGGGTTTTTTCCTGACCATGTGGTGGCTAATTAGCCATATGCCTTAGCACAGCTCAAGAGCCTGGTCCTGGTCCCAGAGCAGAGGATTTCCACCGACTGCAATGAACTACTTAATGTTCCGACTCTCTCATGTTTTGTCCCCGCAGAGGTCAACTGCTCCTACTTCAGACACTTCACTCCTGGAGACGAATCCAAGACCTTCGACATCACAACCCAAAGAGGTGAGTTCTGTTTGGTCTCTGCCCTGTCCTAGCTCTGATTCATTTAATGGCTTAGCTTTGTCGTTCTATCTCATGAACTATCCTGACCTTCACGAGTCACTCGTTTTGTCGGTCCCTCTTTGAAGAACGTCTAGAAGTGTCCGACCCCCCGACTAACTGTAGCATAGTTGGATTCTCCCAGTCCCCAGTGCATCTTGGGAGATTCCAATTTTAGTTTGTGTAACGTATTAATAGCAATTAGCTTGTGTTTTGAAGTCTGTCCCCAAGAGGCCTGGTCTGGACGTCGTCTTTACGCTTGAGTGAATGGTGCATGGGGGTGATTTAGGGTGAGGGAGGATGACCCCGGTGTTTAGGACTCAGCTATTGTCTCAGCGCAGTCATTACAGCAGACTGGACACATTACCGGACATCTGAGTGAATACTCAGATACATACTGTGAATGGTCTGTGAGACCGACGCAGAGACTCTGCGAAGCGTGTTACTGTCTGTCATCCTCCGTCCAAACTACAACTTCCCAAACCCAGCCCATATCCCCAGACTCCACGACAACACACTGGCGCCGTCTGCTCTGCCCTCAGGCCTCTCCCTTACCTTCCCGTTCCTCTATGAGTCCTCCAGAGCAACAGAATACAGACCCCTCTTCTTCTCTTCACAGAGTACAACATCTCAGCAGCAGCCATCGCTGTTTTCAGCCTTGCCTTCATGATCCTGGGGTCACTCTTCATGCTGTGCTCCATTAGAAAAGGCAAAGACTACCTCCACAAACCGGCCGGCATGTTCTACGCCTTCGCTGGTAAGTCCTTATGTGCTCGTGTCCATACGTCTCAACACAGCAATGTTCAGAGAAGACATGAAATCAAGTTATTGCCTGTGTGTTCCGGGGTCTTTGTATAGATGCCAAGCTATTGGTTTTGGGCTAATCCTGAGCTCTAATTCACTTCACTTGATTCAGTTTGGTTCAGTTTCAAACCAGTATCACCACCAGTATCAGTGTAATAAAGCCAAACCAACACCTAACACTGTGTATCAGCCTGAGGTATGTGACTAAAAACGCTGTTGGAGGATCCATACAATGTGTACAAAATATAGTTAACACTTAGAGAGCATATATGTGAATTTGTGAACAATCTGTGTTCACCCTAACCCTAGTCTCGCATTGTCAGACTCTCCCTAGTGAGTCCACTACTCAAGAAATGCAGGAAAAATATTTGATTGATACGCAAAAAGACCAATCAACAGTCTGCTTAAAATAAAAATAAATACAGCTGCATTTTTACCCATCATCACTCGCTGTCCAAAACAAAACATGCACTGTAAAAAATTGCTGTAAATTTACAGCAAGTCTGCTATAGTATTTTAGTAATACCCAATTACAGTAATATGCTGTAAATTTGAAATACAGTAGTGTTCCTGTAAAAATACGGTAAATGTCTGGGAACTCTGCTGCCAGTATTTTACTGTAAATCACAGTATTTACAGTAAATTACTGTATTATTCAATTACAGTAATATGCTGTAAATTTGAAATACAGTAGTGTTCCTGTAAAAATATGGTAAATGCCTAGAAACTCTGCTGCCAGTATTTTACTGTAAAATTTACAAGAAATTTTTTAGTGTATGTCTCCAAAATAGTAACTTTACAGGAGAAGGTAGTGGTGTTACATGTTTTTCTTCGGTTAGCAATGAGATGCAGGAGCCTGTGGACATAACTGACATGGTGTATTCAGACAGGACTAAAAACACAGAGCAACTCCGATAACGGACCTAACACTCCACCTCAGAGGAATCGCTTTTAAACAGGTCTGTATACAGAGAAGGCTTGTTGCCACACAAACCACTTTGACAGTGGCTCAATGTTTGTCAGTCCATTCTATTAATAAACTTCTCATGCCCCACACTTCCCTCAGCAAAGTACTCCTATTACCAGTGAATGATCCAGAAAAGAGCAGTGGAAAGTGCCGGGTGTGTGTGTGTGTGTGTGGGGGGGGGGGGGGGGCACAATTCTACTTACCTCTTCTCTTCTCTTTCCCTCTGCTTTGTCCTCAGGTCTGTGTGCCATCATCTCAGTGGAGGTGATGAGGCAGTCTGTGAATAGGATGATCGAAAGTGAGGCGACCATCTGGGTGGAGTATTATTACTCCTGGTCCTTCGCCTGTGCCTGCACAGCCTTCGTCTTCCTCTTCCTCAGCGGGCTCGGCCTCTTGATCCTCTCCATGCCCCAAATGCCCCGCAACCCCTGGGAGACCTGCATGGACGCTGAGCCGGAACAGATTGATTAAAAACAGTTGTAAAATTCACCCTGTCGCAAAACTATCGTCCTGTCACTGATTACAGCAGAGGCACGGAAACAAGGGGTTCAATAAAACGAGAGACGGTAACCCTTTTCTAAAAGCGTGCATTATTACATTGTCATAACCATGTTATAAACATTTGATTGGATAATTTTTAAAAAGTCATTTTTATTGGTGATGGTCTGGTGTCATGTGAGTGTATGACATACGCAATCGTGATTTTATGAAGTTTATACATCATAACATTTTATAACATATCTGCTGAATTCAACCCCTTTATGGATTTTATGATTTATCATTCTGTGTTTGATAAAGTGTTATAAAATATGTAATAACACGCAGTTCATGAATATTTTTAATAAACAGTTGACACCAGATTTTATAGCATCTGTCCAGACAATAATAATAGTAACATAGATATATTAATTAACATAATCTATCAATTGACGACTTATGTCAGCTTTTGACGTTGGACATGACGTGTTTATGAAATGGTTATAACAATGTTACAATGCAGGGTTCAAGCGAAGGTCTCCTGAAGGTGTTTATTTACTGGACTGGAACTTCTGACAGTAACAAAGGCTTTAAACATGTGAGTTTTGGTTGCACAGCTCAGAAAAACCATGACACATCAGTGTGAAGCTTACAGTAAGGGGAGTTCTACCCAAAATGGTTTTTTTTTTTTTTTTTTTTGCCTTGTTTGTCTTAAGAGAAAAGAGGGCTTTTATTGTGAAGACTGCCCTGACTTCAAACGGAGCGATCAAGGTGAACGGAGTTCTGCTTGAAAATGTAGCTTTTGTATATTTTTGCTGTATCTATACAGACTATTTGTACTTGGAGTGGTTGTCACGGTGATGGATTACATGCCATGAGCTTAGTGTCATATCACTGACCATATAGGTGGGCTAACAAAGTATGCAGTGCAACAGATGGACTACAGTCTGTAATCGTAGAACTACAAAGTGCTCCTGTCATGTCAGTGGAGCTGATCCTATAGAGAATGAGTGGAGACACAAGGAGGTGGCTTTAATGTTATGGCTGATCACAGACATATTGGGTAACATTACTTATTATTATTATGTCAGCTGATATATATATATAAATGCTGCCCTTTAATGAAGTGCTAATCACATAATGTATATTTCAGAGGTGGTCATCTTTAGGACGATAACAATAATGTAAATGGCTAAATTAGCATGTGGCTAAATTGATAACATCCACTGTTAACTTGCAATGAGCTAATACCCTGTGTTTATGATATTTATCTCAGTTATTATCTGTTTGTTGAAGCTGGGTTATAGTTGGAGAAGTCTGTATTAGCCTATAAGCGCACTATGCTAGCTTTGTTTGGAGGACCCACACACACAAGCTCACTTCATCTGCCTCCAGCTCTGGACAGAATGCTAATGTCCAGTCTCTGCCGCTCAATGCCTGGCCAGACATTTTGGAGTGCGTTCAGATGTGGCAGGTGCAAACAAAATTGCCCCTTTTTTGGGTTTTGAGAGTAGAATAGTGGCTAACTCCATGTCGTTATCCTGAAACTCATCCCCCCCACACACTTTTTAGCCATTAATTTCCAACATCAACACCAGAGGTGGGTGATCACTGGCTCCATTCACTCGGTTAAATGTTACATTTAATTATAGCTTTGATGGCCTTGTAGTTCTTTAAATATGTTATTGTTTCAAATGCTAACACCTTGCTATTTCTGGTTAGTAATTTGAGAGTGTACTCACTACTCACTTCCATTTTGGTCCATATTTTGTTCCTGGCTTTATTTATCTGTTTTATTTTAATTTTTTGTCTCATTTTGGAGCGTTAGCATTAGCATTTTAGCCCCAAATGAGAATTCAACACCTACATGCCTGAGCTGAATGATGCTGGATTTTCTAAGAATATGTTCTGGATAAGTTTGTCTGCTAAATGTCAAAATGTCTGGTAACGCTTCATCAAGGCCATTAAAAGTGTATTTCTGAAGAGGTCATCTTTAAGTTGATTTCTGTGATTTTAAATATGACTTAATTAGCTCTGATGCTAAATGCTTTTATATTTGTTTTGCATTTGTCAGAAAATCTTATTCTCTGTTGCCCAAAGGCCCTTATAGGTACCTGCCCAAGCTGGGACTCAGACCCTAGTTTGCTGTGTGTTATCCACTATGCTACATCACCTACAGTTATCAGTGCTATAGGGAACTCTGCACTTCAGGCGTTTCTATGCCTGGAATATTTTGATATATTGACTTATACTCCAGTTATTATCTAATTCAAGCAGCAACGTTTCTACCCGAGTACTGACTTTTTCCGTTCTCAGGCTCCTAAATTATCCAAAAGCCCAGACATGACTCTTTCCCTTGTCTGCAAAGTTCAGTCGTTCAACATTAAACTTAATACATTTCTCATGCCACTTTCCACGAGCCAAAGAGAAGCAAGGCTTCTCTGAACCACTCTTAATTCCACCCTCTGCTTTAAAACTGGGTCAGAGCGGCTCCGAAACTCACGCCTTAAACTTGGAGATGTTTTAAATCAATGCAGTTCTCGCCGCATGTTTAATGACGCAGGAATTACTTTCTGAGCGGGGCTCCAGATGCGGGAGACGTGATATCGCTCATGCACACAGCACAGTGGCGAAGGTAGGGAACTAGTGAGGAGTAAAATAGAAATGCAGCCACACTGCTGCAAATACTATCACTGTAATTTTTGAGAAGGATTTTTCTTATGCTAATTATATAGAGCAGGGTTGATGCTTAATGAGGTTTGAAAAATCCCTACCCTTTGGTACCGTTAATGCCTCAGCCATCCATGGCAGCCAGCATTAGAGAGTGCAATTGCCCTCTCTGGGTGGGTAGGATGGCCCCATTGACCCCTATATCTCTGCTTATGATGGTACTTTGCGTGGGCATCTTTCAGCTGATGTGACAGATCTGGGCAGTCTGCATTCTCCTCTGGCACATTAAGCTATCCAGTGGTGTTACATATGAGAGCAGTTCAAAAAGAAGCAGTTGGTTGGCTTCACGTGTCTTGAAGAAGAACATGCTTCCCGAAGCTGATGGTCTAAGATATCCATATGGAGTACATATATGACAACAAGTATCCCAGATATTTGTGCAGTTTGTATGTTATGATTGGTTATGACTTGTAAGAATTCACTGTTCTATTCACTAATGAGCTCCTGTCCATTGGTGGCGCTGTTACACAAGTGTGCGTCACACAGACATAAATCCATTTGCATACCTTCCATAGTCGAACCATATTTCATATGCATTGTATTAATACCATGATTTATTAGTCTTATAGCATCAATTATACATCATTTACATGGTACCAAAATTCATACAAATGCTATGGTTCCCATTAACAGTGTTTTAATGATTCTGGAAGCTCTCCTACCCCTGACATCTTTTCTTTTTAGTCTCATTCAGCTCATCTTATTAAAATCCAGTGTTTTTATTCTCAGAGTATTTGATTACACAGAGGTTATGACAGGACCCTGCAGAGAGGCCCGTTTATTCCAGTGAATCCAAACTGTCTTAAATTCCATTTAGCGCATAGTGAGGGCTACAATCCAAATCCAAAATAAAGACATCTACCATAGCCTTAAGACCGTAGAGTCCAGCATTTGCTTTGTGTCATTGTTTCTGTTTTACTTATTCATTTTTTTTATTTGCATGCTTTAAGGGAGAGCAGATTTACTCCTATCTCATGCTTTGACGTATGATTCCTGTACTGTGTATTTTTATGGGAAAATAAACCTGCAGTTGACAAGCTGCCCTCTCTGTTCTATGATTTTAAAATGAGTCCCATCTAGGGTTGAAAGCCAAAAGTGGTCAGATACTGGCTGAGGCATCAGTCCTTCTGAAATTAGAACATTGCTGTGAAGATCTGATGGCCTTTAGCCACGAGGACAGGTTGATGTTGCTGATGTTGAGAGGCATTCTTTTTGGAGAAAGGATCCCCAGCAGTACAGACCATTACTGTGGGCATTTAGACCCCTCTAGCCTACACTTGGCATTGAGCAACACAACCGTAAGCTCATGTGCAGCTTTAAAAATGTAAGAACAACCAAATAAGGTGTAACGACGGGACTGAGTGGACCGTACCTGCTCTTAAAGGAAGGGATGGAAAGTTTTTGGCCTGGTTTGTAGTCACAGTTCACATCTCGTCTGTTACTGTGAACGACAGCCATTTGACAGGGGCTGAGTGTCGACTAATTATTCACACTTCCTTCACAAAAACCCTGTTTAAATTAGACCTGGCGTGTCCGTCACAAACAAAAAGGGACAGCTACTGACCTCCTGCACTTTAAAGACTATTTAAAGTAATATGGCATGGCCAGCGAAGTTGGGGAATGACCTGATTCAGTCCAAACTTCCTTGGGCTACTGTGGTAATGCTCCGTAACATCTGTGAAAACGGCCAGATGCTGATGGCTAAGCATCTCCACCCAAAATGCGAGGGTGGTGTTTCTAATAAAGTGGCCTGTGAATGGACGTATAATGGAAGTGTGTTAAACTGTCCTACCCTCCTCCCAAAGCAACATAGCGCAGCTTCTGCAGTGCTGAGCCCCAAATAGCAACAACTGTATTTAGGGCTGGACGATACGACCAAAATTTATATCACGATATATTTCTTAATTTTGGTCGATACGATATAATTCCGATATCGATATGAACCATTTAAAATCAACAGAAAACCTCCTAAGAACAAACAGGAAACATGACATCATCGTTAAGCAACCTCTTGGCTTTGTCAATATTCATATTTTTAAAGTGAATTACAATTGACAGTGCACTGTAATGAATGTCAGTCAGTGACAGATGTTGTAACTAATGTATGTTGAAATATTGAACATCCATCCATCCATTATCTGTAAGCGCTTATCCAGTTCAGGGTCACAGTGGGTCCTGAGCCTACCTGGAATCATTGGGCGCAAGGCAGGAATACACCCTGGAGGGGGCACCAGTCCTTCACAGGGCAACACACACTCACACAATCACACCTACGGACACTTTTGAGTCGCCAATCCACCTACCAACGTGTGTTTTTGGATTGTGGGAGGAAACCAGAGCACCCGGAGGAAACCCACGCAGACACGGGAAGAAAACAACAACTCCTCACAGACAGTCACCCAGAGGAAACCCACGTGGGCACAGAGAGAACACACCACACTCCTCAAAGACAGTCACCCGGAGGAAACCCACGCAGACACAGAGAGAACACACCACACTCCTCACAGACAGTCATCCGGAGGAAACCCACGCAGACACAGGGAGAACACACCACACTACTCACAGACAGTCACCCGGAGGAAACCCATGCAGACACAGGGAGAACACACCACACTCCTCACAGACAGTCACCCGGAGGAAACCCACGCAGACACAGGGAGAACACACCACACTCCTCACAGACAGTCACCCGGAGCAGGAATCGAACCCTCATATATATATATATATATATATATATATATATATATATATATATATATATATATATATATATTGAATTATTGTTCAGCCCTATCTGTAATTGTAAGGTCCCTGGCCACAGAGATGCACCTGACACATTGGTCAAGTTGGTTGTGATACAACGTTGAATTCAATGTGAGACATTCACAAGGTGGAGCAATAAGTTAGGGGTTTCTAATAAAGTGGCCAGCGAGTGTAGTCATGTTTAATGGTCCTCACCCCGTCGTAAAGGAAGGCCACCTTTTCTGAAAAGTCTGAAATGAAGAAGTCGAGCAGGCGGTGAGCAAAACTAGCCGAGTCACATATTCAAGTGCTCCAATTAAGGCTTGTTGAGGAAACCTAGCATCTTCGCATATATGAAGGGGGTCCCTAATTGCAGTGAGGAGAAGCCTCGCACAATCACAAGCTAAAAACAGCGAATTTCCATCTTTCAGTTGTCATAACCCCTCCCCACCCTTCAAAACCCCTCCAAACCCCCCCCCCCCCCCCCCCCGGTCCCTCACACACACACAGTATTCTGCCAATCACCTCCATTCACAGTGGGCGCAGTGACATGCAGAGAACGCAATCATGACAATAATAAGGGGGGATGAATCAAACACCAGAGCAATCTGCGGCACCAGGGGTCCACTGTGCGGAATCACAATGAGCCAGAATCAGGCGATAGAGAGAGACCACGTCCACAGAGAGGGAGGGGCTGGGTGGGGGGGGGAGGGAAACGCTGCCAAGAGTGCTAACCTCTGGCCTCCAGCTGCTTTCTTACGCAAGGTGTAAGTCACCCAATAAAACAAATCTGACGTTCCCAATGACATTTTTAATCTTCAGGGCTTGGGGCTTTCAATTTCAAAAAGTAATAACTACACTTACAAGAGTAGAGCGTCCTAAACCATTCCTGGCTTGGACTTACTGTTCTCTGAAGAACTGCCATGACTCATTAGTATGTATGGGTTCTTTTGCACTAGTTAATCTTCCAGCCTGAAGTCCTATCTGAATAAAAGACCCCTTCCAATACTTCATACCATGTATAAAATATAATTGGCATTCGTACAATGTGCAGTAAACTGCAAAAAATGAAATCTACGGCAGTAAAATTTACTTCAATCTAGTCTAAATATCTAGTGTTACTCATTCGGAATATAGTCGTAAGAATATAGTATGATTATTCAACTTATTTCTAAGGAGTGTGGTGTGTTCTCCCTGTGTCTGCGTGGGTTTCCTCCAGGTGACTGTCTGTGAGGAGTGTGGTGTGTTCTCCTTGTGTCTGCGTCGGTTTCCTCCAGGTGACTGTCTGTGAGGAGTGTGGTGTGTTCTCTCTGTGTCTGCGTGGGTTTCCTCCGGGTGACTGTCTGTGAGGAGTGTGGTGTGTTCTCCCTGTGTCTGCGTGGGTTTCCTCCGGGTGACTGTCTGTGAGGAGTGTGGTGTGTTCTCTCTGTGTCTGCGTGGGTTTCCTCTGGGTGACTGTCTGTGAGGAGTGTGGTGTGTTCTCCCTGTGTCTGTGTGGGTTTCCTCCGGGTGACTGTCTGTGAGTAGTGTGGTGTGTTCTCCCTGTGTCTGCGTGGGTTTCCTCCGGGTGACTGTCTGTGAGGAGTGTGGTCTGTTCTCCCTGTGTCTGTGTGGGTTTCCTCCGGGTGATTGTCTGTGAGGAGTGTGGTGTCTTCTCTCTGTGTCTGTGTGGGTTTCGTCCGGGTGACTGTCTGTGAGGAGTGTGGTGTGTTCTCTCTGTGTCTGTGTGGGTTTCGTCCGGGTGACTGTCTGTGAGGAGTGTGGTGTGTTCTCTCTGTGTCTGTGTGGGTTTCCTCCGGGTGATTGTCTGTGAGGAGTGTGGTGTGTTCTCTCTGTGTCTGCGTGGGTTTCCTCCGGGTGACTATCTGTGAGGAGTGTGGTGTGTTCTCTCTGTGTCTGCGTGGGATTTTTACATGTTTTAAATCATTTTATCCACAGAAAGTGGTATTTTTTAGAAAGTATTTATATATAAGAAAGTATTTTTGCTTCTTAATTAATAAAAAAATATCTGCCAGTGGAATAGGACGCTTTCTGTAGATAAAAATGATTTAAAACATGTAAAAATAAGTTAGAAATAAGTTGAATAATCACATTATATTCCTACGACAATTTCCAAATGAGTAAAACTAGACATTTAGTCTACATTTTAGTAAATTTTACTTGCTTAGATTCCATTTTTTGCAGTGTATTTATGTTTGTGGGTGTTCATGTGAATATCTGGCAACCCGTTGTGAAATATCAGCTAAAAATCGTCCCTTAAACTTACACATGGAAAGTGCAGTTCTTCAAGGGTTCTTTAGTAAAGAAATGGATTTATATAGAACCCTGAACACTCAAAGAACCCTACAGATGGTTCTACACCTTTTAGAGAAGGGTTCTGTAGGGCACTAAAATGGTTCTAATGTAATAAGCTTGATGTTATAACTATAGAAGAACCCTTTAGCACTTTTCCCATGATAATGAAGAAGACTTTCACAATGCAAAGAATGGTCCCATTTACTTTACTAAAGAACCCTTGAAGAACCATCATTTTTAGGAATGTTACGCCTGGGGAGCATTTGGAGCTTAGACACCTTGCTCGTAGGCAGCTCAGCTGTGGATTTTGAGGGAGGATAAAGCACTATTCCCTCACTCCCCACCCCCAATTTTCCTGCCTGTCCTGTTGATCACATCAACAAACATTTCAGTTCTTACCCTGCTTCCTCCTGGAGATCTGCCACTGTATGTTGAGCTGCTAGCGAGCAACAAGGGGCTAAAAAGATGGCTGGCCTTAAAAAGCCATTTCTTTTTTGTTTGATTTCTGTGAAGAATTGATGGCATTCAGCCACGAGGCTGCGATCAGGTACTGATCACAATCACCACTCCAACTTGTCCCAAAGGTATTGAGTGGCGCTCGGTCAGTTCCAATGCTCCACAGCCCAGTGCTAGCGGCTTTATGCCCCCTCTGTCCAGTGCTTGGCATAAGGCACGGTGATCATGAACCTGAATTTACTGATTATAATGAGTGTCTACAGACTTGAACATACTGTGTATGTCCATCACAACATGTAGCAACAGACACAGAGTACCGCTACTTTGTCCAACCATAATTATGATTGTTAAAATGTTCCTTCGTCCATTTTCCAGCAGCAGCTTGCAGAGGCCTCTATAAACATGTAGAAGGACCTGTCCGTTCGCTAGGGCCTGCCAGAATAGAGTCGTCAGATATTCTGCTTGTTGTACGAGGCGTATTTGATGTTGTTTGGCTCCAGACGCCAGATCAAGACGCTCGCCGGGTTGCAAATGAGCTCTCTTTGATCTTTCTGAGGCAAACTCTCTGTGACAATAGCTCTCTCTGTTTCTCTTACTTACACACACAGACACACACACACACACTTTCACATATACAAACATACACAATTTTGTAGCTGTGAATAGTGGAGACATTATATAGACTTCCATTCATTTTTTGGAGACGGGGTCCCAACAATTAAGACGAGTTCCCAAAATGTGAGTGTCACACACACACACACACACACACACACAGACACACACACACACACAGAGACACACACACACACACTTTCACATATACAAACATACACAATGTTGTAGCTGTGAATAGTGGAGACATTATATAGACTTCCATTCATTTTTTGGAGATGGGGGTCACACAATGTGAGTGTCACACACACACACACACACACATTATATATATGTGGGAAATACCATTTACAAAATAACTCTAAACATGAAGCAAACAGGCACACTTGAATCTGTAGGTTTTAATTCATGTGTGTATGTATAAAAAAGGACACACTAGAGCAGCTACACATGAGCTTAAAGTCACCATACCCAATGCCATGTGTTGGCTAGAGGGGTATTATGCCCCTCATCAATACTCTTTGTGCAGCACTTCTGAGTGATGGAGCTCCATCCAGTCCCTCTGGGTTGAGCTGGAGCGGTGTTCGAAATCCAGATCAAATCACCCAACATCAGCTATGATCTCACTAATGTCCTATCGCGCCAAACGCCATGAAACTGTAACAGAAATGTTCCAGCACTGATCATCAAACCTCCCCAGGAGAGTGGGAGCTTTCGCGGCAGCAAAAAGAGAATCAAACTCCCCATTAATTCCTTCCCATCCCTGCCCGTGATTTCACTGGGATGCTTTTCAGTGCAACGCACAGCTGCTGGAACACTATGAGACTGTATTCTTCAGAATTTGAGCCGTACCCAGACACTCACAATCCAAACATGCGCCTGGTAAAAGCTCCCTCATTTCCAAGAACGCGCCGTAAACACCCAATCCTGTTCCAGGCACAGCCTCCATTTCCAAGACACACGCAAGTCTTGCAGCATCCGATCCCTGAGTGCTCAGACGCGCCGTACGGAGAGATGGAAAAGTCACGCTGGGCCAAACGATTTCATGATTAGAAATAATTATTCCATCCACCATTGCTCATTATGTTTTTAGGGGGGTAAATTATCTGCATAAATTGAGTTAGATGGGAAGTTTACTTCTTCTGACTGTGTGTTGTGGTGTGTGTGTGTGTGTGTGTGTGTGTATGTGTGTAAGAAAGAGAGATTGAGAAATGTGCAATTTTACCCCATAGGCTAATTGAACATGTTGGCACCAGAGGTAATTAGTTTCAAATGTGTGCTGCTTCTATCCATTTCACTGAGATTGAAAGCAGAGCAAGGTGCGACCAAAGCAACGGCAACAAAGTCTGATTATTTTGGGTAGTCACAATTTTTTTTTCACTAAAGTGTTTCTGTGTAAATCCACCACCCAGGTCATAGCTGCTCTGCGGTGGTCCTGTGGGGCTCCTGACCATTGAGGAACAGGGTGAAAGAGGTCTACAAATGTATGCAGAGCAACAGATGGATTATAGTGTAATTCATTCATTCATTATCTGTAACCCTTATCCATTTCAGGGTCACGGTGGGTCCAGAGCCTACCTGGAATCACTGGGCGCAAGGCGGGAATACACCCTGGAAGAGGCGCCAGTCCTTCACAGGGCAACACACACATTCACTCACACCTACGGACACTTTTGAGTCACCAATCCACCTACCAACGTGTGTTTTTGGACTGTGGGAGGAAACCGGAGCACCCGGAGGAAACCCACGCAGACACAGAGAGAATACACCACACTCCTCACAGATAGTCACCCGGATGAAACCCACGCAGACACAGGGAGAACACACCACACTCCTCACAGACAGTCACCCGGAGGAAACCCACGCAGACACAGAGAGAATACACCACACTCCTCACAGATAGTCACCCGGAGGAAACCCACGCAGACACAGGGAGAACACACCACACTCCTCACAGACAGTCACCCGGAGGAAACCCACGCAGACACAGGAAGAACACACCACACTCCTCACAGACAGTCACCTGGAGGAAACCCACACAGACACAGAGAGAACACACCACACTCTTCACAGACAGTCACCCAGAGGAAACCCACGCAGACACAGGAAGAACACACCACACTCCTCACAGACAGTCACCTGGAGGAAACCCACGCGGACACAGGGAGAACACACCACACTCTTCACAGACAGTCACCCGGAGGAAACCCACGCAGACACGGGGAGAACACACCACACTCCTCACAGACAGTCACCTGGAGGAAACCCACACAGACACAGAGAGAACACACCACACTCTTCACAGACAGTCACCCAGAGGAAACCCACGCAGACACAGGAAGAACACACCACACTCCTCACAGACAGTCACCTGGAGGAAACCCACGCGGACACAGGGAGAACACACCACACTCTTCACAGACAGTCACCCGGAGGAAACCCACGCAGACACAGAGAGAACACACCACACTCCTCACAGACAGTCACCGGGAGGAAACCCACGCAGACACAGGGAGAACACACCACACTCCTCACAGACAGTCACCCGGAGCGGGAATCGAACCCACAACCTCCAGGCCCCTGGAGCTGTGTGATTGCAACACCTACCTGCTGTGCCACCTTGCCGCCCAGTGTACACACATGTTTATCTAAAAGATATATAAAGGAATTGCTTTCAGATGCCTTGCGAGTTAGATCGGAGATTTGGGAAAGGTGTTTTTTCTTCCTTTCTTAGCTGAGACCTGCTAGTGTTTTGGTTTTGAAATGTCTCCTCTTCCTCATCGTAGAAAGGTTAACTAAATCAGCATCAATGCCAAAAGCCCTGCGTGAGACACAGTTCAGACTGATTTTAATGAGGTGGGCTTTTACAGTGCTTGCTAGCTTTCTCTCTAAAACACACACACACACACACTTAAACACACACACACACACACATTCGCTTCTTCAAAAGCGTGCTGTTCATTGAGGAACAGTGCCTTGTCACGTATGAAAAGGTCAGAAGGGTTCCTGTTTTTGACACAACGATATGAAAATGGTTTCCAAATGATCAACAATGGAAAGTCCTTTATAACGAAATGGAAATGGTCTTCGCTTCAACATTGTGGTGGTTATTACTCAAAGTGGACACCGTTTTCCGAATGTTCTGAACATTGTGAGCAGTTAGGGTGTAAAGTTATAAATTAAAGCCCAAGCTTGGGTTTAGTTGAAGAGCTTGGTATTAGCACATATTAGCATATTAGCATTAGGACCAAAACCTTATCTTATCTTCCCTTCTAATACATCATATTCACCCAAATTTCTCCCCAGTTTCAGTGACTGCCAATTAGCTGGCTCTCCTCCAGTCACACAGTGCTACAAAGCTGGGAGGGTGAAGGCTAGCACAGCACGGTTTTCTACTGGATTCGCCACAGGTCTCCTGTAATGATAGCTAACATACGCCTGCTTTGTGTAGCATCGCACCATGTTGATGTGAAAGCGAGGACCACGATTCTGAGAGAGAGAGAGCAAACGAGGCCAGTTGCGCTCTGTTTGACTCATAGCCACAGATGGATGTGGAAGTACTGGGGATCAAACTTGAGGTCTGCTAATGGTAGGACCACAGCCCATGTTCTTAATGTTCTTTATATTTAGGGATCGATGCTTTTACAGTGATATTAAATCAGTATTTATAAGCCATAGACTCACATGTTCCAACATGGACCACCATGTCAGTCACTCACTCACCTCTACTCAGTCCCTGGTACCACCCTCACCCCTCCTAAATGTACCAGGTGACATCGGAATACAACGTCTCTAACAGGAACCACGTGTTGCTGTTATTGTGTGGGATTGAACATAGCTCTGTGCTGGTCATTCTTTCATCAGCCACCGATCCAAGGAGTGTTTGAACTTCTTCAAAAGACCTCAGCGTAATTTTCCAAGCTGCCGTTGTGAGTCGGATAAGAACAAATGTGATCTCTAAACAGATACCAACAAAAAGCCTAGTCAAGTAGAGTAGGTACCATGCAGTGGAAAAGTGTCATGTGATGGTGCATTAGCATTGGTTTTGAAAACATTGCTGTGATCACTACCGTTCACTACCGTGTGATCACATTTGTGATATCTGGAGGAGTTACACCAGCCAATCAAACTCCACACGTGACATATTCACATACTAATCCAGCGCTAGTTCTGCTGTTAGCGTTGCTAGTTGCTAGTGCCAGTTGCTATTGAACAGAAATGACTGACATTTTTTTTTTCAACATCTCCAGCTAGGAGGTCGGCTGTAGCTTCGTGTGAACTTGAGACGGTATACACAGGTTCAGCTAACAACTGCTGAACTGTACTGAGGTCTTTATTATGTTCCTAGGGTCTGGAGTGAAGTCATTAGCGTTAATGTTATCTGTCTAAGCCTTCACTTCTGCAGCTGTATGGCCTCTGGGTTTGGACCTGAGTCAGCCTCCCGCTCTCAGGCTGAGTGACGTTGAAAGGTTTTGATGGCAGTCACCTTGGCCTCTGCAGGTGCAGCCATTTTGTTCCCTGCCCTGTTTCCTTTGGCCAGAAATGTGTCCTCGTTATTCTTTCAAAGAACACGTCCGGACTCTCTCCATTTCCATCGCTCTCCGCGTGATGACTTCATATCAGTATCACATTATATCTGTAATAAAACCATTAGCCTTAGAAATAGCGCCCAAATAATGTCCAAAACGTATTTATGGACACAAGAAATAATATGAATAAAAATGAATAGAGCATCCGCAGTTTAATTAGACACTTAGAGAAATGTAAAGATTCTTAACTCATTTCCTCAGAATAGGGATAATTCTCTGATGAGACGGAGACATATTCCAGCGCATATTTAATGGAAAATTGAAAACGGTCAGATTCTGATCTTTAATCCTGCAAAAACAAAACAAACGACACCATTCTCCACTCTTCACACAGCTCTGTCACTTAGCATTTATATTAATCTCAGAGAACAGATAATCTCAGTAAAGCTGACACTCCTGCAAACGAAGAACTGGTTGATCATATTTGATCTAATTTACATATTCCACTCTTGTCCATTCTGAACACACAAGCACTTTATAGTTCTACAATTATACACGGTGGTGCAGCAGGTAGGTGTTGCAATCACACAGCTCCAGGGGCCTGGAGGTTGTGGGTTCGATTCCCGCTCCGGGTGACTGTCTGTGAGGAGTGTGGTGTGTTCTCTCTGTGTCTGTGTGGGTTTCCGCCGGGTGACTGTCTGTGAAGAGTGTGGTGTGTTCTCTCTGTGTCTGCATGGGTTTCCTCCGGGTGACTGTGAGGAGTGTGGTGTGTTCTTCCTGTGTCTGCGTGGTTTTCCTCCGGGTGACTGTCTGTGTGGAGTGTGGTGTGTTCTCCCAGTGTCTGCGTGGTTTTCCTCTGGGTGACTGTCTGTGAGGAGTGTGGTGTGTTCTCTCTGTGTCTACGTGGGTTTCCTCCAGGTGACTGTCTGTGAGGAGTGTGGTGTGTTCTCCCTGTGTCTGCGTGGGTTTCCTCCGGGTGACTGTCTGTGAGGAGTGTGGTGTGTTCTCCCTGTGTCTGCGTGGTTTTCCTCTGGGTGACTGTCTGTGAGGAGTGTGGTGTGTTCTCTCTGTGTCTACGTGGGTTTCCTCCAGGTGACTGTCTGTGAGGAGTGTGGTGTGTTCTCCCTGTGTCTGCGTGGGTTTCCTCCGGGTGACTGTCTGTGAGGAGTGTGGTGTGTTCTCCCTGTGTCTGCGTGGGTTTCCTCCGGGTGACTGTCTGTGAGGAGTGTGGTATGTTCTCTCTGTTTCTGCGTGGGTTTCCTCCGGGTGCTCCGGTTTCCTCCCACAGTCCAAAAACACACGTTGGTAGGTGGATTGGCGACTCAAAAAGTGTCCGTAGGTGTGAATGTGTGTGTGTCTGTGTTGCCCTGTGAAGGACTGGTGCCCCCTCCAGGGTGTATTCCCGCCTTGCGCCCAATGATTCCAGGTAGGCCCTGGACCCACCGCGACCCTGAATTGGATAAGGGCTTACAGATAATGAATGAATGTTGTTCACTGGGCGCAAGGCAAGAAAATCAATCCAACGAGCAACATTTGTGTGTGGACTGTGGTAGAAAAACAGCAGCTGGAATAAACCCACACAGCCACAGGGAGAACACACCCAACCAAGGTGGGAGTCAAACACAGGATTTTTTAAGCCTATACGTCCCATTGATTAGGCCTTCAGGAGCTGAACTGAAGGCTTTACACTATCACCATTGCTGTTCAGGACGAGTTATGATTTAGCATTATGTCCAAGTATTTGTAATTCATTATTACTGGTTTACTTTATACAGCCCACAAACACACAAATACAGGGAGAGAGATTATCATATATTCTTCTTGGTTTATTATTTTTTAATTGCACGAGACACACACGTAAGAGGCCCGGGCCGATTCACACACCACCCACTGTTCCTCCGCACTCTGCACTTTTTATGCCACATTTGACCGATAATTTTAGCTGCGGGTGTTTCCTGCTGCTCACGTTTTCCCTGACTCTCATCAAGAAGAAACACGCACATACGTTTCTTTATATATATGTGTAGGATTAACGGTCATAGGCATGTATCACATACTGATGGCCTGGTGGACTCTTCTCAGTCCAGCAGTGACAATAAGGGGTTTAAACTCCAGCCGCCCTGCTGTGTCTGATCCACTAACACACCACAACCAAGTCAGTGCAGCCCTGAGAATGATTCACCACCACAACCACAAACCATACCTACTCTGTGCTGGTCCCGTGGGGATTCTGACCATTGAAGTACAGGGTGAAATGGGGCTTACAACGTGGACAGAGATGTTCAATGGTGCAGACAGCTATCTCCATGGAAAATCTCCATATAAAAGCATGAAAGAAAATGGGATACACAGGATCCTTAAGACACACACTTATTTGACTCAAGTGACATTTACAGTGCCGTGTTTGTGTGTGTTTGTGACTATAGCTCGTGTAAGATGGGTTTGGGGGGTGGTAGTGTGGGCTTGTGGGGGGGTGGTAATTGATTCGCAGTGACATGGAAAAGGCTATTTATAGGCCCTTGGACCCCTGTTCCAACATAGTCACCCTTCAACGTGGCCACGTCCCAGAACGCCCGGGGGACAGTTTGCAATAACGCTAACTCGCCCCAATTAAACGTGTGTCCAGATCACGGTAGTCCCACTACAACGGTCTTCACAGAACCGAGCAACAAGCTCTTATCTCCGTCTGCGACGGAGAGGACTCTTCCGCAGTGATCTGTTTAATATGATCATAATACGCCCCTTTCCCTGTCATTAGAGAGGCAGCCATGGGTGAAATCAGGGAGACGTCACTATAAAAAGCATTCCACTACGTGGTGTGAGAAGAGCAAGAGGAAGGGGGCGGGGAAGATGCAAGAAAACACGTTTACATGATGCTGTATCCAAGGAATTTGCTTTTGAAGCAAATAGCCTCAAAGAAATAACCAAACTGACCCAGATGTTTCCTTATATTTGCATGTAAAACACATCTGGTCACGTGACAAAAGAAGTGAACAAATCCCAATTCTGCTTCTAATCTTTACTCACAATTTAAGGTGGAACTGGAGGTTTACTGGTCATGACATCAGCGTACTACCCCCTACTCCTATATCCAAGTAAGAATTGAAGCACCCTACCCCTAGGTAAAACCGAGGGATAGGGCTAAGTGGTAGGGGGTGCCCTTAAATGTGGGACACTGAAACCATAAAAACGATGTGTCCCACTGTCAGGGTTCAGTCCTGGTGTCCTTCCTCTGGCCTCACACGTCCAGTTCAGCTCCTCTGTGGTTTGCTAATTAGCTGGTAAACAAAGTGTGATGAGTAATAGAGTGTTAAAAGCATATATCTGTCCAGGGAACTCTAGAACACCCATTCGATACTCTCTTATTAAGGGCTTTCAGTTTAGCTGAGCGGTGGCACGGTGGCGCAGCAGGTAGGTGTCGCAGTCACACAGCTCCAGGGACCTGGAGGTTGTGGGTTCGTTTCCTGCTCCGGGTGACTGAATGTGAGGAGTTAGTGTGTTCTCCCTGTGTCTGCGTGGGTTTCCTCCGGGTGACTGTCTGTGAGGAGTGAGGTGTGTTCTCCCTGTGACTGCGTGAGTTTCCGCCGGGTGACTGTCTGTGAGGAGTGTGGTGTGTTCTCCCTGTGTCTGCGTGAGTTTCCGCCGGGTGACTGTCTGTGAGGAGTGTGGTGTGTTCTCTCTGTGTCTGCGTGGGTTTCCTCCGGGTGACTGTCTGTGAGGAGTTGGTGTGTTCTCCCTGTGTCCGCGTGGGTTTCCTCCGGGTGACTGTCTGTGAGGAGTGTGGTGTGTTCTCCTGTGTCCGCGTGGGTTTCCTCCTGGTGACTGTCTGTGTGGTGTGTTCTCCCTGTGTCCGCGTGGGTTTCCTCCGGGTGACTGTCTGTGAGGAGTGTGGTGTGTTCTCCTGTGTCCGCGTGGGTTTCCTCCGGGTGACTGTCTGTGAGGAGTGTGGTGTGTTCTCCCTGTGTCTGCGTGAGTGTCTGTAGGTGTGAGTGTGTGAATGAATGTGTGTGTGTCTGTGTTGCCCTGTGAAAGACTGGCACCCCCTCCAGGGTGTGTTCCCGCCTTGCGCCCAATGATTCCAGGTTGGCTCTGGACCCCCCGTGACCCTGAATTGGATAAGCGGTTACAGATAATGAATGAATGAATGAGTTTAGCTGAGCGTCTTTCCATTGATTACAACCAATAAGAGCTTATTATGGGTCTCTGACTTTTGCACAGCACCCCAAGTCTCTCTACATTAAGGATGACAAGGACCTAGTCTTGTATGTACAGAAATAACTGCCTGGGGGCTTTGCCAATGCAGTGGGCATCTCTGAATCTTCCGAAGACACAGACGGATGTTCTCAGGGATGTTCTAGGCCATTCTCTGGGATTTGCTTTTGTGATCTGTCTTTAGCCCTGAAGTCACTGGTTGGGGTCTCTTTGGGCCTGGACCACACTGAGAGAACTGTGGCATAATCCAAAGGCTCAGAAAGGCTGAGCCGGTCTGCGGTCACCATGGCTACCAGTTACAGCTGGGATCTGTAAGAGAGAGAGTGTATGTATGTGTGTGTTTACAAGAACCTATCAAGAAAAACATGAAAACATCTTAAAGTCAGTTGATATTTTCTAACATGTCTTATGTAAAATTATTTCTTGCTTAAAAATATAATCCAGTGTGCTTTCATTCTGTTATTCTTTCATTCATTCATCTGTTTGAAATGCTAATGTGTCTTTTTCCACTGTCACAACTCATTCATTCATTCATTTTTTGTAACAATATCATCCTGTTCAGGGTTGCCGTGGAGGTCCAGAGCCCACCTGGAATCACTGGAGGCAATGAAAGGAAGAAACACAACACCAGTTCAATGCAGGACACCACGCACTCACTAAGTCAATGACACGCTAGTGTCAGCCACAGACACCTCGCCCACAAGTAGACAGAGAGTCTGAGGTTGTGGGTTCGATTCCCGCTCCGGGTGACTGTCTGTGAGGAGTGTGGTGTGTTCTCTCTGTGTCTGCGTGGGTTTCCTCTGGGTGACTGTCTGTGAGGAGTGTGGTGTGTTCTCTCTGTGTCTGCGTGGGTTTCCTCCGGGTGCTCCGGTTTCCTCCCACAGTCCAAAAACACACATTGGTAGGTGGATTGGAGACTCATAAATGTCCGTATGTGCGAGTGTGTGAGTGTGTGTTGCCCTGTGAAGGACTGGCGCCCCCTCCAGGGTGTGTGCCGCCTTGCGCCCAGTGATTTTTACATATGGACATGGACTAGAGCTAATAGTCTCTTACTTTACTTTGATATTATATAATATTTTATTTATTTATTTTATTTTTGGCTCAACACATGAACTAAATAATTGTAGACACTGTGGGGACCTGTGTTCTTCTGGTGTTGTTGAGAAATGTCTCAGTGCCAATGTCTCCCTCTGCCAACAGAGCTACAGGTTGTAAAAAGGACTGTGCCAAGAAAAACGATGAATGAAAGCCAGTATGAATTACTTAGTAAATTCTAACGGCAATTTGGGCATCTCACCTGCCAGCTCTTCTTCTGAAATTGGAGGGAAGATTGCTGCACTACCAGCTTCTGTTTGTCTGGTAAGGATTTGCACTCAATGCTGGAACATTGCTGTGCTATTTCACTGCACTTACTGCTCTGAGGAAAGACTCTTCAAATGTGAGAGCAGATACAGCAAACAGGAGCTTTCAGAAACGAGAGGAGGGAAAGGATGGAGGGCACAAGTGGGAGATGATGTCACACAGTGCCCTGAGGAGGGAGTGTGTGTGTGCGTGTATGTGTGTGTACCCAATGGGGGACAAGAGCTTTCCGTCTGCGTGTTTCAGGCCTGGCATGGAGAATCCCCCCCACTGGGTCACTTCCTCTGTACAGCTGGCACCCTGATGGAGAGCTCTTTATAACACACACACACACACACACACACACACACATACACGTGTACACACACAAACACAGATAATACTTATGACAATTTGACACATTTGTTTGAGATCCCACACTGTCATTAGCAGCTAATGAGCTTCAGAGGTCTTACATATGGTCAAATCAACTGCAAAACAATACAACAGTTAGAAAAAGTGTTTTAACGACACTTTAACCACAGCTATTTTTATTTAAAATGAGGAGAGACAGAGAGAGAGAGACAACAACTGTGTTAAAAATCTGTGTTCAAAAACTGAGAGAAAAACAGCCAACACACCCCAAGATCACAGCCTCTGCGTTGAGCTGCTAGTGAGCAATGTGGGCTGAAAGGGAAAGGGTGAAAAGCCAGTGTTGTGAAAACAATTCATATCTCTCCACAAAGACTGCCATGTCTACATTTATTCATTCATCTATTATCTCTATCTATCTTCATCCTGATCAGGGCTGAGGTGGGTCCAGGTCCTACCTGGAAACGTTGGGCACACCCTGGACCCTGTGGAGAGATTCACACACTCAAAGTCACTAACACACCCATACCACTGGGCAATTTTACACAACCAATTATGTGTTTTTAAATTGTGTGAGGACGTCCATGCAGACATAGAGATGATACACTAAACTCCTCTAAAACAGTGACCCGAGGTGGGGACTGAACACACAACCCCGAGAACCCTGGGAGTGTGTGGCAGTGACACTACCAGAAGCGCCACCATGCGGTCATTCATGTCTAAGTGGAATATATAAAATATTGTCGCTGTTAAATAAAAAATGTGTATCTTCATTATACATGATGTCCTTCACGCTGTGGGAAAATGTCATGAAAAATGAACCAACAGAAATTTGCATAGAATAAAATCTTTAGACATTGACATCCCTTTAAAAATTAAGTAGGTTTTGTCCGTCTCCTGTAAAGTTTATTAAAAGTTAGTCTCTACTGTAGGTACAGAGCGTCCATCAGTTAAACAAAGACCCGTAAACACAGAAGTCTTTAAATATCTCAGCCTTAAAATCAGGGTCGCGAACATGCAAGCAGTGGTCTTGCATCAGTATTAAGACATTTGGAGGCAGAGGAAAATACAGATACTGTACGGTTGGATGGTTTAGTTAATGGACTTGTAATGAGAAGGCTATGAGTACAGCTCACTGAAAGTTTACTGCTGTTCAGCCCCCCGGGATACCCATTACCCTCTGCTTCTGAGGCTCTGCCACATAGCATGTTTTCTCCTGAACACGGGACTCTTGGCGATCATTAGTCAGGCCTATTTCCTTCATTAGTGAACCTAGCATATGGTTTCAAGTGCCTATACCTTGGGAAAAATTTGTCTTTGCTTCATTGAAATATATGTGCTTGATGTGTACATTAAGATTAAGGGTTCCGAATATGCCATTTATTCCCCAACTCACACAACCCAATCTAAAATAAGAGTAGTGAATCCATCATGGTTGTGATGTCGTTGACTATTGACAGCCCAATCATTATACAGCAGGTTAGTCCCTCCCATTCTTATTGAAGGGACAAGCAGTGTTGTTATTACTGTGATTGAGAGGACTGAAAAACATGGAAAAAACATTTAAATGTTGTACTGTTCACGGCTGTCAGGAAGCTAACTGATCATTTCAATTTCATTGGACAGCAACAGCGTTCAAATTTACTCGGTAGGCTGCAGTGTAGAGGAATATATGGCAACTATAAACACAATTGAAATCCAGCCTAAAATTCAAGTGGCTGTGTTCTAGACTCTAACGAACCTCAGACTGGATGTGGTGTAATTAGACCTAAAATCTTGGACCTACATTAGTCACTGTCCCACACTAAAGACTCGTCTGGTACAGAAGGTTCGCTTTCAGGTTGAGCCCAGATTTCCCTTGAGAGAACGACAGAAATAGTTACTTTTAATGAGCCGATCACCGAGTAAGGACGGCAGAACTGACCCGTGGAGGCCAGTGACCAGAAGTCAATGAGTTGCGGGTCTGATGCTGACAAACTTGAAAACGGTCTCAATGAATCCGACAAACGTACAATGCTTTATTAACATATTTATATGGCGTTACAGTGGAACCTCTACTAACGAACTTTCCAAGATATGAACCGGGCATTTGAATATTTTTTGCCTCCACCAACGAACCATGACTCTAGAAACGAACCCGAGACTCAGCCGAGCCGGCAGCTGGAAATGACCACTGACCCCAATAGGCGAGTCTCCCAGCACCCAGACTTGAGTGAGCTTTAAAGATTAGCAAATTGTAGCTTTAGCAATTTAGCATTAGCGTAAATAGCAGACATCATAATTCGTGCTAAGTTAAGCCGTATCTACGCTTCGTCTCCCCACATTCACCCGCCTACTCTCCGTTATTCCATCCCCCACCTCCCGTCATACAGCCAGTGCTTGTGTTACTCCTCCAGCCAATCGTCACGTCTCCAAGGTAGCGATGTGTAACCACTTCATATATCATGTATCATATGCAAAATGGGTGACTTTCGGGGTGGGGGCTGGAAAACATTAATTGCTTTTCCATTATTTGAAATGGGGAAAACTGACTCGAGAAACGAACGTTTCTACTTACGAACCGAGTCACGGAACGGATCAAGTTCGTAAGTAGAGGTTCCACTGTATATGGCATGAGTAATTCATGGCATGACATAGGATTATTTAGTTGTTAATGGTTAGCTATAATTATGTTTTTTTTTTATTATTACCTTATGTGCATTTAAATTTTTGACCTGAAGGGTTTATTTATTATTATTCCTAGTGCTACGTAATTCCACGGAAAACAATGCACAATGCAAAAGTATTCTTACACAAACAGAAGCCCGGACACATTAGCAGATCTTGGTTAATTAACACATCCAACAGAGTCACCACCCACATCCATATTCTATGTCTATGAACACAAGGACGCCGAGCTCTGGTGAATTTTTTCAATCATTAGCAATTTACTGCTGTTGAGGCTTTGACCAGGAATATGCTCCAGGCAGTGGTCAGAACTAATTTGGCTCTTATTGCAAGCCCCCCACTACAAAATTGCCACTGACCTCATTTTTTTCATTTTGTACATGCCTATTTCCCTGTAGGAGTTAAATTAACACTGTTTTAGTCAAATATCCAATCAATACTTCTATTAAATCCCTCGTCTATGACGCTGCACTTGGAAACTTCATTAGCTTTGCTTTGATGTTTATCCTGAAGGAATGACTGTGGGTCTCAAACTGAATTTCTCAAGGTGTAAATGCATGGCGTTGAAGTTGTGAAACATATTCAGTGTCTGTAGCATAAATAAGTACATTAGTGTATTCATAGCTAAACATACAGGGGTAGGACAATGAAACTGAACCTGGTTTTAGACCACAATATTTAATTCGTATGGTGTAGGGCCTCCTTTTGCGGCCAATACAGCGTCAGTTCGTCTTAGGAATTACATACACAAGTCCTGCACAGTGGTCAGAGGGATTTGAAGTCATTCTTCTTGCAGGATAGTGGCCAGGTCTCTACGTGATGCTGGTGGAGGAAAACGTGTCCTGACTCGCTCCTCCAAAACACCCCAAAGTGGCTCAATAATATTTAGATCTGGTGACTGTGCAGGCCATGGGAGATGTTCAACTTCACTTTCATGTTCATCAAACCAGTCTTTCACCAGTCTTGCTGTGTGTATTGGTGCGTTGTCGTCCTGATACACGTCACCGCCTTCAGGACACAGTGTTTGAACCATTGGATGCACATGGACTTACTGGTGCAGTGTGGAGTTAATGAAGATTGGCCACCAGGCTGCTCCAATTTAGCCATGAATCCTCCCACACTACAATGACAGGTGTTCAGTTTCATTGTCCAACCCCTGTAGGTCTCTTAACATTTACATACTAAGAAAATAAACTGTACCTAATGTTTGAGGACATGAAGGACATTTATAGGCAGTGTATCTTCTGGGAAGACGTTACACTAGACACTGGAACATTTTTGTGAGGAATTGATTGAATTCAGGCATGAGAGCTTTAGAGAGGTCAATAAAGTAACTCATTACAAAGGTATTGGAAGTAGCACCATTACTCCATTGCCTGGTAAGGGTTACACCCCCATTAGCTGACACTTGGCATTGAGCCTGGTGACGTCATGGTCCGTGTGTAACTGCTTTAGTCCCGTTTCAGGTTTTTCTATGTATTATACGAGCTGGATGTCTGTGTTCTCAATGGGTGCTGCTTAAAGTAGCTGAATTCATGAACTCATAAAAACCTTTGGACACGAAAAAGCACTAGGAAGCCAGCTCTGCCGCTCTCCTCCCCATGGCCTGAAGAATCCGCGGCTGTCCTAAACAAAGGCCCGTAATGAGGAAGTGGAAAGAGGCATGGATAGGTTGAGGAGACATAATTCACAGGAAAATAAACCATAATAATGAAAGTCATGAAAGTAAGTAATTATATGTCAGAGACTTCCTTGCAGCAACCTTGAGAGACTTTAAAAAAAGAAACTGCAATTATCACACTCCAAGAACATTTAGAGCAAAGATGATAACCACTACAAAAAATCCAATGTACTTAGTTGGTAACATTTTACAGCTGTTATTCCCAGCCAAACATTCTGATTGTTCAACAAGGACACACTAGGTCAATAAGGCAATGTGCCAGTCTTAAGGCCAATTCGTTAAGGCATTGAGTCTACGCCACAAGCAAAGTGATAGGTATAGCATGTGCTGTACCCTGAAAAGCACCTCCCCAGATATGACAAGTCATTGCAAGACACTGCCGACCGGAATAACTATGACCAAAGGATCAAGTTGAAGAAAAATTAATGGAAAAGGTCTGAAACTATGAGCGCTGGACTTCCTCAAACATCGGTTTAGACATCATGGAAGGTATGAAGATTGGTAAGCCCTACTCCCCACATAATATACTTCACAGATTATGAATCTAATGCTACTACACCTAGACATCACAGTGCAGTCATCTTTTGACAGGGAGATAACATAAAACTATAAATGGTTTTAATATCCGCTGTACAATGCAGGTTTTTGAATGCAGAAGCCATTACTTTATGACATACATTGTGCACTACGTAGGGTGGAGCAAGATTTGATCTTCAATTCTAGTCCAACGCACAAGTGTAAATGATCACAGTGGTGGAGAGCACATGCCCAGGCGATAGCATAGGTTCTGCAGCCATTCGACACAGAAGCATAGCTCAACGTTTATAATGCGCTAAAATGTATTTGAGCGCTAACAGCTCCCCTGGTGGAGAATTTTATATCTGTTAAACATGAAGAAGGGAATCCAGTGCTGGGTTAAAAATTATTCCAGCCCCAAAAAAAATAAATTATTGTTGTATGTGAATTTTAATGAATTCTTTAACGAAAACTACTTAATTTTAGTTCATCTTAATAATGTTTAAGGGCACGGTGGCGCAGCAGGTAGTGTCAGTCACACAGCTCCAGGGACCTGGAGGTTGTGGGTTCGATTCCCGCTCCCGGTGACTGTCTGTGAGGAGTGTGGTGTGTTCTCCCTGTGTCTGCGTGGGTTTCCTCCGGGTGACTGTGAGGAGTGTGGTATGTTCTCCCTGTGTCTGCGTGGGTTTCCTCCGGGTGACTGTCTGTGAGGAGTGTGGTGTGTTCTCCCAGTGTCTGCGTGGGTTTCCTCCGGGTGACTGTCTGTGAGGAGTGTGGTGTGTTCTCCCTGTGTCTGCGTGGGTTTCCTCCGGGTGACTGTCTGTGAGGAGTGTGGTGTGTTCTCCCTGTGTCTGCGTGGGTTTCCTCCGGGTGACTGTCTGTGAGGAGTGTGGTGTGTTCTCCCTGTGTCTGTGTGGGTTTCCTCCGTGTGACTGTCTGTGAGGAGTGTGGTGTGTTCTCCCTGTGTCTGTGTGGGTTTCCTCCGGGTGCTCCGGTTTCCTCCCACAGTCCAAAAACACACGTTGGTAGGTGGATTGGTGACTCAAAAGTGTCCGTAGGTGTGAGTGTGTGAGTGAATGTGTGTGCTGCCCTGTGAAGAACTGGCGCCCCCTCCAGGGTGTATTCCCACCTTGCGCCCAATGATTCCAGGTAGGCTCTGGACCCACCGCGACCCTGAACTGGATAAGGGTTACAGATAATGAATGAATGAATATGTTAAGATTTGGCCAAAGCAGTTATAATTTACTGACAAAACGAAAACATGCTTGACATATAGAGTTAAAGATGTTCATGCAGACCTCTTATCACCCCCTTGTGGCTCTAAAGGCATCCCAGAATTCCCATGAATTACTGTTTCAGTTTTGCTTTAAAATTACTTATGAAAGAGAGCCTGTTTCTTAATGTTCCAGCAGCTAATGACGGTGTTGATGTTAATTGGTTATGAATTAAAGCAGATGAATGAGATGCTTGGAACCATAATTTTGCTCTCATAGACCTTTCTCCATTACAGTATGGTGCCCCAATTCTGTCCAGCCACAGATGCTACATCCAGCAGCATCTAAAGGAGGAGCCCCAGGACACAGAGCCAGATGAAGAGTGCACGCTTCTGAATTCTCAGGCTCTCCACTGACTTCTGGGGTGTGAGGTACTTCAAAAGTATGTATGGTTAACTGACTGGCTTTCCAAAAGCGCATAGTGCTTTTTTTCAGTCTGTCAAAGAGTACAGATGTAAATCTATCTCAGATAAATGATCCTAGACAAGACAACCCAATAAACAGATATCGCAGTGGCTCATAGAGATGACAAGGATATTTTTTGAGACCTCTTCTCTCCTGCTGATAACCATTGTTCCCTCTCTTTTGCTCACTCTCTCTCGCTTTCTCTAGCGTACACACACAGCAGTAGCTCCTCTGCACCGCTGGCATGAAGCTGCTAAAATGCCTCACTCTATATCAGATTTAAAAAAGCTCAAACGCTGCGCTGAATATCGGAAGGATGAAAGGGCATGGGAAATGTGGGCGCAAGCTGGAAGCTGAGGTGGGAAAAAAATATTCTACCACAGATCCAATTCTGCTTCAGTGACAGAACAACTGACGATGATTTCAAGGACAAAAAAATCACTAGAGGGTAAATTAGATATAGGATAACGTGATGGCTTGGACAGCTCATATTTGAGAAAGAGTTAGTCATGACAGTACCGTGTAGCAAGAAAGAAATACCCTTAGAGTCTTAGAATTAGGGTCTTGAAGTTGTCCATCGGTACTGAAAACAATAAACACTGAGATAACACTCTCAGAAATACCACCTTTACATTTTTACTGATTTACTCTTAGAGATAAACAAGGAAAAATAACCTTCTGTAGATATGTAACTCAATCAATAATTGATACTGAACCTTTCTGCCAACTGTTTGCCCACATATAAAATTCAAAAGCACTTTTTGACACCATGTCCCATCCCGTCTTATGAATATGTGAAACATATGGTACACAAATGCAAAGCAAATGGACCCCTTTGCTTCTCAAATGATGCAGAAAAATATTTTAAGCCTGAATTTCTATAGGAAACAGAACAGAAACTATTGAAGCGTGTATAATAAATAGTGCACCAAGGGTCCATACTAGGGCCTACAGTGTTTCAGTTTAAGTGCATCACACTTTTTTTCTGTTAACAAGTGGGCCAAATCTTATTTTTAAACCACTCATGGGAATAAAAACAGGAACAATATTTGAGGTTTGCATAATAGTGCATCAGGGATCAATACTAGGCCCTTTTGAGAATAACCAGCTTGAAATATTTACAAGTACATGAACACAGTAAGGACTGTATTCACTGTATGTCCTAATTTTAGCCACGAAAAGAACAAGAAGATTATTATTATGCCTTCCACTTCAGTATGTGTAGTGTAGATATGTGTAGATATCAGAGATCCATGCTAGGACCTTCTGGGATTCTCCAGGTTGTTATATTTATAAGGCAAATACAATAAGGATGGCATATGAATGACTGGACAGCTATCTTCTCAATGAAACGAGGAATATTGTTTTTTAAATGTTCCCATACTAGAAGAGCAGGAACTGGCATAGTGAGTGAGTTCTGTGTAATAGTGCCTCAGGGATCCATGCTAGGTCCTTCTGAGAATGATTAGCCAATTGTGTGTTTTCCATATCTGCTGTCAGTCATTTGCCTAATGGCTGGTAAGTGCTGGGGAGGAGAAGGAAGAAAGAGGTTTTGGAAGGACAGAAGCTATTTAGTGCCAGAACAAATCAAAAAGAACACACAAACACATGCACACACACACTTCAAAAAGCACATCAGCAGCAGACATAAAGACACCAGGAGTGAAACGGGAACATGAGGCGTGCATGATAAGCAATTGGGTTCTGGCTGCAAACAAGATCGGCGGGCTCCCAGAAGCCTTGTTTAAATCAGATTTTCATCAGCGGAGAGCAGGGAGATGAAACAGGGCCTAACGATGTAAAGTGCATTAGAGAAACAGATGGTGTTCCTAAGCAACACACAAACCTCTCTGTCGACACATTAAAGCCAGTTATTAGTACACGCTGACAAATTGTTTTGTTTTCACTGTCTCTTTATGGGGCTGAAATGAGCTCTTCCCCAACAGGGCGTCCCCGCACTCCCGCTATGAAAGGCATGGGAAAAGTTTCAGCCTGATCAAAGGAGGATAAAGCTCACAAGTGTTAGCAAGTAAATGAGGGGAACATACACTTTCCCTCTCGCAATCTGCTTGATTAAAAGGTGGTCTACACTATCTGATAATGTGCTGCTGCAAGCTGTTGTCATAACTGTTTTATCGGTCTTATCTACTTTTCACACGCACTTATGTTTGTGTGTAAACACTGAGCGAAGTCACTGGTGGGTAAAACAGGACAAAGGCCCACCTAGTCGACCCCTCCAGAATGCCTCAGCTATAACAGAAATAGACTGTTCAGATTGTTAGCAAAGTACAGTTATAGGAAGTGTAGTATTACTACATTATGACGTGTAGTTACAGAAACAGTGCTGTAACCTGCAGTGGTAGAATGTTACACAGGAGCAAATCTAAACCTTCAGCTTAGATTTAGGCTTAGGGTGACTCTCATTTCACCTCTTAGCCCTGCCCCTCAGTTTCGCCAAAGGGGGCTCTCAGTTGTTGACGGGAAAGAGAGATAGGGCCAAGGGGAAAGGCTAAGTATTATGTCCTTTTACTTCATAACAATCAGAAAACTTTGACAATACTTTGGCAACTTCCTTAAATTTCCAGTTCTACCTTAAATGTTGAAACAGTTACATTCTAGTGCCTGTGGCTACTGCAACATTTAAGGTGGAACTGGGAGTTTCTAACAAAAAGCTGCAGAAGATCGCAGAAGATCATTACTGAAGCATGGCTCTTTTTTGTGTTCTGATGACATCGTATCAAGCTCTTCTACGGTTGTTCCATTTTGTAGGGGTAGATTTTAAACACCACATCTTGTAACTGAGTTCCAAGGGGCAAGATACCACTAAAAACAAGGGGTAGGGTTAAAATCAAGGAAAGGGATTCATCCTTAGTGTTATGTTTATGATCCGGCTTCACGTAAACGTGCACAAAAGTTGAACATATTTTAAACACAAGTTACGAACTCCTGTGAATTGTTTTGAGTAAAATACGTAAAACCAGCTTGTGTATTAGCATTGTTTCTGAGTTTCTGTATTAACAAGCATCGCCACGGACATGTGACTAGCCCCTCTTCCTCATTCTCTCCTATATCTGGTGTGGTTTTGCTTTGTACCTGAGATGAAACAGTTGGTCTTATGGTCTCAACCCAGCAGGCCTTGCTGCTAGGAAACAGGCTGCGGGAAGAGAGAGAGATGAAGGGAGCTTCGGATGTTCCTCCATGAGTAGAATCATGAGATCATAGACTAGCCAACAAACAACCGCAGCAGTCAAGAAACATTTCTGAGGAGCTCTGTCAGAAAAACAACAGCTCTCTGACAAACACAGTTTGACTTACTTACACACCTCAAGGTTCTTTGGTTTGAAGCCACAGGAAAACAACCTCTGGTTTCCTAAAGGACTACGGTTGTCTCTGTGGGTGCCTCTGAAAGTGACGCTTGGGATCAGAGGGGGCTTTTCTTCTTGGTTATGCCACAGGAAATAATAATGTTAACCACTACTATCAGGGGGCGGCACGGTGGCGCAGCAGGTAGTGTCGCAGTCACACAGCTCCAGGGGCCTGGAGGTTGTGGGTTTGATTCCTGCTCCGGGTGACTGTCTGTGAGGAGTGTGGTGTGTTCTCCCTGTGTCTGTGTGGGTTTCATCCGGGTGATTGTCTGTGAGGAGAGTGGTGTGTTCTCTCTGTGTCTGCGTGGGTTTCCTCCGGGTGACTGTCTGTGAGGAGTGTGGTGTGTTCTCCCTGTGTCTGTGTGGGTTTCTCCGGGTGATTGTCTGTGAGGAGAGTGGTGTGTTCTCTCTGTGTCTGCGTGGGTTTCCTCCGGGTGACTGTCTGTGAGGAGTGTGGTGTGTTCTCCCTGTGTCTGCGTGGGTTTCCTCCGGGTGACTGTCTATGAGGAGTGTGGTGTGTTCTCTCTGTGTCTGCGTGGGTTTCCTCCGGGTGACTGTCTGTGAGGAGTGTGGTGTGTTCTCCCTGTGTCTGCGTGGGTTTCCTCCACTTGTCCACACAGACGTTATCTCTCCACTTGAACCGCATTCTCTGAGAAACTATGGGTCATGGTAAGTCGTAGCATGTGTTGACAATGTGTCAGAATGTTCACCCTGAGGTCTGCAGTTGGCAGATTGTTCTCAAGAGGGCATTCAGAACAGGCAAGGCTGTTTAACACCGGGAGTCTCACAGTGACCACAGGCTGTCTCTCTGCCCCAATTGGCCCAACAGAGGGAACTTGGTGAGAACTGAATCATTAGCCTCTCTCGAATCATTGGCTCCGTCTCGTTTTAGAGCCTGAATGATTCTAATTTTAGCAGAAGGCCACGCGCAGTCCGGGTGTTATTGTCAGGCAAGTCAACAAATTGGATGAACTTTAATAAAAAGGATCTGGCACTCACGATCTCTGATAAGACGCAGATTAAATTGGACAGGCTGAAGCTAGAGTAAACAACAAGCCCCCCACGCCTAAGCCTGCTAACACAATTTGAATGTTAACCCATGCTGAAATGTAAGACGATGAAAGATTGTGGGGCAAGATAATCTGCCGTGATTGGCCGGGGCCTCACTGCTGCTGCTGTGCCTGAAATATTGCACGACACTTGTGCTCAACACCCCTCATCCATCATGAAACAAAGCTGGCAGCAACATTACACGTATCAGAAGTCGTAAGTCTTCACAGCACGGCTGAGAGAGGTGTCCCGTGTGATATTAAACATCTCCGTAGGTGCTGTCGGCCTCTTGCATCTGCTTTTAAGAAAATCAATTATTAATTTTTTTTTCCATTCAATATTTAACGCTCATATTAGGAAGTGCTACTTAATATTGCATCTGTGTGTATTCCCCCCATGCTTTTTTCTATAATGAACAACCACGTATCGCTTGAACAAAAGACGTTATTTTAAAAGCCCTGTGAGGACTCTGTTCGGTTTAAATATTTCCTTTTTTATCGTTATCGTTACTGTATTGTCACAGACTCTATTGTGAATTGCTCTTTCGAAAATCGAGACAGAGATACCCTTTGCGCTTCCCATTGACATATGAGATTGACGCAGTGTACAGGGCACATGGCGGCGCACCGGTTAGTGCCACACAGTGCCAGGGCCTCAGGGTCCTGGGCAGGATCTTAGCCTCGGGTCACGGTCTCTGAGGAGTTTGACGTGTTGTCCTTCTGTCACCCGGGCACGCTGGATCCAGCCGTGAGTGTGATATCCTCCACAGCTATTTGGAAATCACTGTTTTTGTGATAGGGCGGCATGGTGACTGTCTGTGAGGAGTGTGGTGTGTTCTCTCTGTGTCTGCGTGGGTTTCCTCCGAGTGACTGTCTATGAGGAGTGTGGTGTGTTCTCTCTGTGTCTGCGTGGGTTTCCTCCGGGTGACTGTCTGTGAGGAGTGTGGTGTGTTCTCCCTGTGTCTGCGTGGGTTTCCTCCGGGTGACTGTCTGTGAGGAGTGTGGTGTGTTCTCTCTGTGTCTGCGTGGGTTTACTCCGGGTGACTGTCTGTGAGGAGTGTGGTATGTTCTCTCTGTGTCTGTGTGGGTTTCCTCCGGGTGCTCCGGTTTCCTCCCACAGTCCAAAAACACACGTTGGTAGGTGGATTAGCGACTCAAAAGTGTCTGTAGGTGTGAGTGTGTGAGTGAATGTGTGTGTGTGTGTCTGTGTTGCCCTGTGAAGGACTGGTACCCCCTCCAGGGTGTATTCCCGCCTTGCGCCCAGTGATTCCAGGTAGGCTCTGGAACCACCGCGACCCTGAACTGGATAAGGGTTACAGATAATGAATGTTTTTGTGATGTCACAAACACATGTACATGCTGCAGATTAGCTTGATACTTTGATTGGAATGGTCAGAATGGGTGAGAGGTTCTGAAAACGCTGATGAAGTCATTTAAATTCGTCTGGCTCCCCCCCTTTCCCTGATGCCTTAACTGCACACACCACCATTTCCTCCATTGTGCTATTGGACTTTCCCTTCTGGCGCCTCGAGCTCTTTCCTTTTTATAGACTCAGTCCCATTGCTAATGTTTGGTTATTCATTTTTTTATAGAAATTGCTTTCCATTTTTGAAGTCATGAACATGAACCCATTCCGCATCAGGAATTAAACTCGGCCGAACAGAATTCGAATTCAGGACGAGGCGTCCGTCGGCGTTATGAAACCCTGATGGCATTTTCCATCCCAGGAGCGGAGCGTAACCTGACCTTAACCTTTCAGCAGCATCCTCTCACCTGCTGCCTGCAAATCTGCACACAGTTCCAGGCTAAAGGTCTTGTCACATTGCCACAGGGCAGTAAAACCAGGTTGGCGATGGCCTGGGGCTGTGGAGCTGCGACGGCGCGCCATCTCTCCCCCGTCACTTAAACAAACCCGACGTGAGAAAGGATCCCACACTTGCTGGCCATTTTATTAGAAACAGTTTCTTATTAAAGCCCATCTGAAATTGCCTTCTGTTGTGGACTCTCTGAAATATCATTAAATTAAATTGGGTACATGCCTATGACAAGAGCCACAAACTGACCACTCATTCTCATTCAGTGAGCAATAATCTATCTCCGCCCACATTTAGTTACCAGGCTGCAATACTTCAATCCAATTTGCTTTTTGATTCCTCCATCTGATTGGATTTTCTGTTTGAGTTATTACCGTGTAATCCGATATGGGATTGTGGTACGAAACGGAATTGAAAACATCAGACATCGGTTATGTGAAAGGAATTTGATTTTCCTGCCTGCTTTGCGGCACAGGCCCAAAAACACCGGCGTGAAGAGCCTGAAGACGCCTAGCTGTTGATCTTGTGGGGCACATTGCTGAGGGCAGCCCGGTTGTGGGGGGTGCATGGGTAGATGGGAGGGTTTATCGTTGCACACTTCCAGAAAATAACAAGTCTGCCAGCATCAGAATCCTCATTAGAGCTTCAGCTGGAGTCGAGGCGAATCAATTCCTCTCCGGCGGGGCGAGGCAGCCTCGCGCTGTGGAGGAAACCAGGCTGGCTCGGTTATTTCTGCCTCTTTGTTGTCTCTGTTTGCTCTGGGAGAGCGAGGGATCAATCAGGCGCCGGCTGCCAAGTTTGAGAGGGCACAGGCTCCAAATTGGGGAAATAAATTTCTTAGTACACTAGCGTGGCGAGGGGCTAGCTTGGCTAACGTATCAGATCAATGCTCCTGTTTCTTCTTTTTTCTTGCTGTCGGACGAAAGATATACAACACAGGTACATCTGGGCGTACTTAAAGGTACAGTCTGTGAGTAGTGAGCAGTAATCTATCGGTACGGTACAGTTATGACAATGTAAATGTACACTGTGTGTGGATAAACAGGTACTAAATGTACATACAAAGGTAAACAATTCCAAATGTGATTCCTACAGTTACCTTCCAGTCTGTTCTTCAGAAGGAGAACTGAAAAAGGTCCCTGTACCTTGAGGCTGTCAACACCGTGACCGTTTTTGTCTGAGAGAGTCCCTTCAGAGCTACGATAATAGTTTTAGGGTCCAACTGTGGACCGAAAGAAGGCACATTAGCTTTAATATCCCACGTGAAAATGTGGATATTTGGTGTGTACACTCTGGACATTTTCATAATCTAAGTGAGGCTGGGGGGGCAGGTGCAGGGTGAATGCCGCCGGTGGTGTCACTGACACACAGCTCCAGGGGTTTTTAAGATCCCGTGTTCAATAACTGCCCCAGGCTACTATCTTCATTGGTTTATTCTGAGTGCTCTGGGTTTCCTTCACAGAGCTGGGAGGTGGGAATAAAGATAATGTATGGAATCTTTACAGATTAAACATCTATAAATGTAAGGTATTATGTGTACAGACTGAGAGTGCGGGATACTATAGGGCAATCTGGCTTTTACAGGACCAGCAGTAACGAGTTATTAATCTGCAAGCAAAGTGGAGGTCACTGTACGGCCCAGTGGTCCATGTAATAGCTTTGATTTTATATCTGAGCAGAGATCGCTATAAATGACTGATGGCCAAAGTAATACTGTCGTGTTGTAGCTAATGAAACCAAGAACTGTTATTGATCCTGGGTGACAATGTTATGTTACGGGTTAATTTTTCAAACAAAAAGCAATGTTTCACTGAACCGCTGTTTTGTTTTATGATTCAGTTGAATGAATGTGGTGAGAGTCATTCTAATACTTGCTTATTTGTATTCGTCTGCCTACACTCTTAAAAATAACAGCGCTACAAAGGGTTCTTTGAGCGATGCCGTAGTCAAACCACTTTTGGTTCCATAGAGAACTGTTTTTTCCTAATTTGTTTAAATGGGTAAAGAACTTCAGGGTGCAAGCACCTGGAGGTTGTGGGCTCTCTCTGTGTCTGCGTGGGTTTCCTGCGGGTGACTGTCTGTGAGGAGTGTGGTGTGTTCTCCCTGTGTCTGCGTGGGTTTCCTCCGGGTGACTGTCTGTGAGGAGTGTGGTGTGTTCTCCCTGTGTCTGCGTGGGTTTCCTCCAGGTGACTGTCTGTGAGGAGTGTGGTGTGTTCTCCCTGTGTCTGCGTGGGTTTCCTCCGGGTGACTGTCTGTGAGGAGTGTGGTGTGTTCTCCCTGTGTTTGCGTGGGTG
>NC_089802.1:75777127-75809627 GCF_029633855.1 Hoplias malabaricus | reverse complement strand
TACAAATGTAATAAAAGTTCCCATTATTAATTTATCCGTTAAGGTTAAGGTCTACATTGTGTAAAGGAAGAAGCAATCCGTTGGGATGGCTGAAAACTTTCACTGTTGCCTTGGAGACCGTAGCTAAAGCTGCAGACTAATTGTTTACTTTTAATACTAGTAGCTATTAAAAACACAATAAATTCACAATATTTTTCAAATTACCTCAGGTAAAGACATGTTTGGTGTCCAAAATAAGTTTATTTAGGACCTACAAAGTGTGTAACTATTAACAAACTGTTAGACCAAAACCACAACATGCTGACGGCAGCCATTTTAAATAAGAGGCGTTTAAATTACCTCAGGAAAAACGCCACAAATTACAGTGGTTTCTGTTGAGAAGTATTCTTGGATTTTCTCAACGCCACAGCTGACCATACGTTGTCAAATTACAGTGGGGGGATTATTTTCATTAGTGATACACAACATCCCATTTCCAAAATGGCTGTCATGTTCTGACATTTGTTGAATTGTATTTGTATTGATCCCAGTAGTCACTTCTTATGGGACTAGATACATTTTGAATGTGTAAACGTTTTGGGGATGTATTTTTAAATTATTATTTATTTTATCGTTAGCTACAGCGCTAAAGTAAAGCAGCAAAAGTTGAACCCAAATATTTGCAGTATTAAAGACACAAAACTGTCAAGATGTATTTCAAATGTATTTTTCTTACACCCTTTTAAATGTTCACAGAATATTTCACAGTCTGTAATCTACTGTTCCTGGTTTTCTGTTAAAAAAAATAAACTTGTCAGTTTTATTAATCACTTCTGTAGCACAATGTGTGTTACCAGGATAACGCAATAAAGCTTGAAACTGCAGAAGCACTTTATCAGCACCTTGGGGCTCAGATGTTCTTCACAGAATCCCAGTAAATTAAACACTTTCTTTCATCACCTTCTGTGTATTTTTTTTAACACAGAACCAACCTGAATCTGCACAAAGCAGCGTATCTCTGCAGTGGGCAAACAAACAGATGTCTGACATTAACCTGAACTTTAAATGTATTCAGTTTAGGAAGTGTTCATAACTCAGGCTTGTTTGACACCACAGGGAATCCTCATGGGTGTGAGGCATCTGTGTAATGATTTAATATTAATTCATGTTTGTCTAAACATTACGGCAAGGGGATATAACATATAATATAATATATATAGTGAGCAGTCTTGAGTTGAGGAAATGTGTTTTAGGCAAAGGATCATTTTAATTAACTCACAATTCAAAATGCCTGTCGCCTCTAGCGTTTTAATCGAACTGAGCTTAAAGTCTAAGAAAAGCTATAAAGGAAATCCATGTTTTCACAGAGCAATCATCAAAATCGAAGAGTGGTATTTAATTTCCCACTAGTAACCGTTCCAGTCAAATCTGCTGTGACAGAGGCAACTAACCACAATCTGTTGAGGATGTGGCAAGATTTTAAATAATTATTTGTGGCCAGATTTATCCGGGACCCACAGCCCCTATGTATTTTACCAATAAATTATATTAAGTGAAAAATAATTTCCAATTTGGTCCTGAAATGATTTAAAGAATAGTGAAGAAAATATGAATAAAAACACAAGATTTTCAAAAGAAAGATTTAATATGTTTACATTGCAAAAGGCTCAAAAACATATCACCAAGCATAAAGGAACTGTTGTATACAGATTTTGTCATCATTTTCCAAGTAGAATCTTCATGTACCAAGGCCATAATCCTGCGCTAGACATCAACACTGAAATGAACTCCCTACCTTTACAGTGCTCAGCAGAACCGCTGTGAAACGTGGACTAGAGACGAGGTCCGCCTTAACAATTAGAACAGGGACAGGATTTATTTGCGCCCAGTATAGAATTTATGAGGTTACAAACGTGACAGTACTGAATAAGACAAAATGCTCTGCCTATACCAGGGCACAGGAGGGCCAGTATCCAGCAAGGTTTGGTGATTCCTACACCTGGCAATTAACATCGAAATAGGTTGTTTGTGAGCAGAAAACTCACCAAACTTTGCTGGATATCAGCCCTCAACGACTTCAGTTGCGCACCCCTGGCTGATACAGATGCAGATCACAATCTTTTAAGGCCAGCCTAAACATGACCAAGGTTTAACAACAACCAAAAGATCTACAAATGAAGTCCTGATTCCAGACACCCAAAGTATTTGGAAACAATGGCTGCCAATATATCTTCATACTGCAAAATAGATTCTGTTCAATTGTGACATCTGTTGGGGCATCTACAATAAACAAAACAGACAAAGTTGTTTCCATCGCCTGGATAAAGGGGCCGGAAGAAACCAAAAATCTATTTATAATTCATCCAGTGACGTCCGGAGCTAAAGGACAACCTCCGCAAGTGCCATGGTTACTGCAGGTTATGAATCATCTCCTCCTTGGCAATGAGGTGAGTAGTTTTGTTTACAAGGGACATGAGAGAGTTCAGTTTGTGAGACCAGTCGTTCAGCAAGTCATTGGGGTCCTTGGGCCTCTGGAAGTTGATGATGCCTGCCAGGCGGTCCACTTTTGCATAGATGGTCTTGTTCACCACCAGGTTGGACAGAAACTCCTCAGAGTCCTATGAGAAACATACACAAACAGGAAGGGACCAGGCTTCACATTGTTACATTTATATAATCAAAAGTTAACATACTGTTACATACACAAGGCTGGACGATACGGCCAAAATGTATCACGATATATTTCTTAATTTGTCTATACGATATAATTCCGATATCGATATGAATAGTTTTAAATCAACAGAAAAAACTTCCAAAAACAAGAAGAAACATGACATCACCGTTAAACATAAACATACAGGGGGTCCTCAACTTACGATGTTGATCCGTTCCTACGTCGTGTCGTAAACCGATTTTCGGTGCAAGTCGGAACATACGTACATACTGTACGTAAATAACATACTGTAAGCACTTATCCTATCCTAACACCTATCCTCCTCGGTCCCGAGCCGCGTAACCGTGTATTCTTCCGCCACGCACACCAAACACGAAGTTCACGTTACGACGTTTACGACGCAAAACCACTTAAGTCGAAACAAGGCTTAATACAGTAAATGGGAGATGTGTCGTAACCACGAAACATTGTAACTCGGGACTGACGTAACCCGAGGACCTCCTGTAGTGGCTTTATCAATAATCCATATTTTTAAACTAAATTTAAACTAAAAACAGCGATCGGTAATGAACGTAGAACAGTGAAATGTGTTGTAAATAACGTATATTGAAATATTGAAAATACATTTAAAAATCATAGAATTGCTATTGAAACTTTTTATATATATTGTGATATATACTGATTTTAGATTATTGTCCAAACCCTTACTGTACAATGACTTATAATTTTACATTTACCATTCATTACTTGCCCTATTTAATTAAACAAATGACACGAATGAGGCAAACTTTAAATCCGAAACTCTATTAAAAAAAAAAAAAAAAAAAAAAAAAAAAAAAAAAAAAAAAAACACGCATCAACAACACAAGGATAAATCAAATTATCCACACTTCAACTTACATCAACAGAAAGGTCAAGAAGTTCAGCCATCCTCTTCCTTGTAATCCTCGTGTAATACTTGGCCATAATTCGTATGTTCTGTAAAGGACAAAATGGCAGGTACGTGCTTATTTACTAATCACAGGGTTAAAGTTTCAGTTAGACTCCGGTCAACAAAAGTGGGAACCTCACATGTTCTACGACTCTGTTTTTGAGATCCTGCCACCTCTTTTCTCCCTCTTCTGTGTGTGTGAAGACGTCAGTGGCCGGGCTGTCAGCAGAACCCTCGCGAAGCTCTTTCCCATAATCTTCCACCAAAGAGGTCCAGCGCATCAGCTCCATGGTGGTGAACTGCTTCAGAAAGTCCCTGAAAGACAGGAATGGATTATCGCAAACATCTAACAGCTACTGGAAATATTATTCACATGTCATACAGTATGTCCTCACTAAAGGACTCGCTCACTTGTATTTTGGGATTTCTTCCAGTCTCTTGTCGGCACTGATTCTGTGAACCAGATCAGACTGTTCATTGTCATACGGAGACAGAACCACGTACAGAACCACACTCTTCAGGGTCTGGAATAGGAAACCAAGCAGTATGAGAAACCAGGACTGTTAATCCTGTTAAAACACTTCATAAGCTCTTTCTGGTTTCAGTGCATTACCTGCTGCCATTTGGAGCTGTCCTCCAGAATGCAGGGTGTGTCGTAAATAGCCCGGTAGTGCTTGCATATGGACAGGTAAGAGCCTTCATGCTGATCGACTTGAATCATTAGATTATAGTATTTCAACTTGGACTCCTAGAAGCAACAGACAAAATTCAGTCAAAAAAAAGCCCTTAAAAAGCTAAAAATAACCCTCATGTTGTCTGTTTACCGTCTTGTAGAAGCCTTATTATTACTTAATAATAACTTCCGATTTAATACGACCAAAGAAAACTGATCCTAGGTCAGCACTCTTGCTGCTTAAAGTTATTAAACCAGGCTGAGGTCAGTCTAACCTGAATCTAAAGGCCTCACCTCAGTGCCATCCTCCTGGAAGAACTTGGTGTTGATCTTCTTGCTGATAATCTGAGTCCGGATGTAGTCTTTGACAGCTATGCACAGCCTCATTTGCTCCAAAATGAACTCCACCTTCTCTTTTTTCTCCATGGAGCCATATGTTTCCACCTAAAGAGAAAAGAGCAGAAGATAAAGGCACTGAGAACAAACAGAACGGCCTCAAAGTGAGGCATCCATTAATGATACGGGATCGTGGAGCTCATAACGAGAAGCATGAAAGGCGGCCCCCCTCTCACCTGCAGCTCCTGGAGGATTGATGCGGCTTCTTTGACCTCTCCACTCTGTTCTTTAATGTTCGCCAGGGTCTTCGTAAGCCGAGCACGCTCAATCTCCACATAGATCTGAATTAGTTGTGAACAGAGGAACAGCAAATCAGGGCAAGATTCTGGGCACATTTTTAACCACGGCTGTGTAGGATGTTTTGGGGGGGGGGGATAACTGAAGGACATTTAAAGCCATTATTAAATCTGCAACAGGAAATAAAACATTACAGACCTTTCCTGCAGTGACGGTTCGGAGCGTGTCGATGAGCCTCAGTTTGACCGGAAGGTCAGTAACAGCATCCACGTATTTGTAACACTCTTGGACCATTTTTGCAACAGCCTGCAACAGACAGGAAGATTGACTGTTATTAAATTGGGACGGAACAGGACTGTCGCCGTCACGAAGCTCCTGGAGGTTGTGGGTTTGAGTGTGGTGAGTTCTCCCTGTGTCTGCGTGGGTTTCCTCCGGGTGACTGTCTGTGAGGAGTGTGGTGAGTTCTCCCTGTGTCTGCGTGGGTTTCCTCCGGGTGACTGTCTGTGAGGAGTGTGGTGTGTTCTCCCTGTTTCTGCATGGGTTTCCTCCGGGTGACTGTCTGAGAGGAGTGTGGTGTGTTCTCCGTGTCTGTGTGGGTTTCCTCCGGGTGACTGTCTGTGAGGAGTGTGGTGTGTTCTCCCTGTGTCTGCGTGGGTTTCCTCCAGGTGACTGTCTAAGAGGAGTGTGGTGTGTTCTCCGTGTCTGCGTGGGTTTCCTCCGGGTGACTGTCTGTGAGGAGTGTGGTGTGTTCTCCCTGTGTCTGCGTGGGTTTCCTCCGGGTGACTGTCTGTGAGGAGTGTGGTGTGTTCTCCCTGTGTCTGCGTGGGTTTCCTCCGGGTGACTGTCTGTGAGGAGTGTGGTGTGTTCTCCCTGTGTCTGCGTGGGTTTCCTCCGGGTGACTGTCTGTGAGGAGTGTGGTGAGTTCTCCCTATGTCTGCGTGGGTTTCCTCCGGGTGACTGTCTGTGAGGAGTGTGGTGAGTTCTCCCTGTGTCTGCGTGGGTTTCCTCCGGGTGACTGTCTGTGAGGAGCGTGGTGTGTTCTCTCTGTGTCTGCGTGGGTTTCCTCCGGGTGACTGTCTGTGAGGAGTGTGGTGTGTTCTCCCTGTGTCTGCGTGGGTTTCCTCCGGGTGACTGTCTGTGAGGAGTGTGGTGTGTTCTCCCTGTGTCTGCGTGGGTTTCCTCCGGGTGACTGTCTGTGAGGAGTGTGGTGTGTTCTCCCTGTGTCTGCGTGGGTTTCCTCCGGGTGACTGTCTGTGAGGAGTGTGGTGTGTTCTCCCTGTGTCTGCGTGGGTTTCCTCCGGGTGACTGTCTGTGAGGAGTGTGGTGTGTTCTCCGTGTCTGTGTGGGTTTCCTCCTGGTGACTGTCTGTGAGGAGTGTGGTGTGTTCTCCCTGTTTCTGCATGGGTTTCCTCCGGGTGACTGTCTGAGAGGAGTGTGGTGTGTTCTCCGTGTCTGTGTGGGTTTCCTCCGGGTGACTGTCTGTGAGGAGTGTGGTGTGTTCTCCCTGTGTCTGCGTGGGTTTCCTCCAGGTGACTGTCTGAGAGGAGTGTGGTGTGTTCTCCGTGTCTGTGTGGGTTTCCTCTGGGTGACTGTCTGTGAGGAGTGTGGTGTGTTCTCCCTGTGTCTGCGTGGGTTTCCTCCGGGTGACTGTCTGTGAGGAGTGTGGTGTGTTCTCCCTGTTTCTGCATGGGTTTCCTCCGGGTGACTGTCTGTGAGGAGTGTGGTGTGTTCTCCCTGTTTCTGCATGGGTTTCCTCCGGGTGACTGTCTGCGAGGAGTGTGGTGTGTTCTCCCTGTGTCTGCGTGGGTTTCCTCCAGGTGACTGTCTGTGAGGAGTGTGGTGTGTTCTCTCTGTGTCTGCGTGGGTTTCCTCCGGGTGACTGTCTGTGAGGAGTGTGGTGTGTTCTCTCTGTGTCTGCGTGGGTTTCCTCCGGGTGACTGTCTGTGAGGAGTGTGGTGTGTTCTCTCTGTGTCTGCGTGGGTTTCCTCCGGGTGACTGTCTGTGAGGAGTGTGGTGTGTTCTCTCTGTGTCTGCGTGGGTTTCCTCCGGGTGACTGTCTGTGAGGAGTGTGGTGTGTTCTCTCTGTGTCTGCGTGGGTTTCCTCCGGGTGACTGTCTGTGAGGAGTGTGGTGTGTTCTCCTTGTGTCTGCGTGGGTTTCCTCCGGGTGACTGTCTGTGAGGAGTGTGGTGTGTTCTCTCTGTGTCTGCGTGGGTTTCCTCCGGGTGACTGTCTGTGAGGAGTGTGGTGTGTTCTCCTTGTGTCTGCGTGGGTTTCCTCCGGGTGACTGTCTGTGAGGAGTGTGGTGTGTTCTCTCTGTGTCTGCGTGGGTTTCCTCCGGGTGCTCCGGTTTCCTCCCACGCTCCAAAATCACACTGGCGGCTCTAAAGTGTCCATTGGTGAGTGTTTGAGTCGCCTTGTGAAAGTGTATTCCCGCCTTGCGCCCAGTGATTCCGGGTAGGCTCCAGACCCACCGTGACCCTGAACTGGATAAGCGCTTACATATAATGAATAAATAGTTTTGACAGCCATAGTGATATAAGCCCAGGTTGCTACCATCCTCTGTTGTAGGATGCCGTGTTCGGAATGTGCTGCACAAACTATGCAAATGCATGGTGGGGAAAAAAGAAGATCGATCAGGATGCCATTTTAGTGATTTTAACTAAAAAATGTTGGTGCATGGTGAGGTTATAATACAGGAATAATTAATTATTTTGTTCATTTACAAAATATTGTGTATTATTTGTTAAAGATCTGTTCCAACCAAAGCCAAAACATCCACATGTATTAAAAACTATGAGCTAAAGGGGTATAAAGCCCCAGCACTGGGTCGTGAAAAACTGGAACTGAATCGGCCGGAGCGGTGGAACAAAATCCAATACCACTGGGATGAGTTGGATTTCCTTTTGCGATCCAAAACGAATCATCCATCACTGGTACCTCACTGCTGAATGACATCACATCCTCACAGGAAATGTATTTAGAAGCATTTATACATCAGCAAAAGCAGACAAACTCCTTATTGATACCATTCACTTCAGAAGAAATGTCGGACACCTGTCCCGTTTTTCTCACCTGTTTCAGCTGACTCCTCCTCTTTGACAACAGCATGATATTCTCATTGAGAGCATCCCAGTCTTTAGCCTCGTAGCATATCCGCACTATGGCCACCAAGATCCTGGACGTGGAGACCATGTCCGAAGCCTGAATACAACACAAATATGGATCAGCTCCACCACAAAATCTTGTTAGAGAGGTAAACGGCAATGAGGAAACGGGCAGACTAACCGTCCGTGTTTGTTTCTCCAGAGACAGAAGGCTCTCCACTGCTTCCTGAAGCCTTCCCTCCTAACAACAACAAGAAGAAACACAACAAGAATCATGCATTGTGTGTTTTCTGTGATGTCTGTGGAGACACAACTGGTGACTGTAGTTATATTACCATTCAAAAATGTCAAATAGGTTCAGAGCTGTTTCACTCAGACGTCCAGTTAGACACTGAACAGCAGCCTGTGATCAACATGTGATTTAATCAAAATTTCCATCAGATGACAAACTTTAAAGCTGTTCAACTCCTTTCCAAACACTCAACACAAAAGAAAGAGGGAAAGAGAGAACTTGGGGCATTAAATACACATCTCAACTCAGAAATGGGTAAGAAAACTCCCTACAGCTACACTGACTTTCACCCTAGTTTCCTCCAGCCTCTTTTTGTTGGAAGCCTTCTCTACCGCCATCCTCCTCGTCTTTGTTTAGTAAGTGATGCTCTACCACATGACCAGATGTTCAACTCTTGTAGAGCGGTCGTGGAAAATGAGACATTAACCATATATTAAGCTTGGGAACAATTAACCTTGGCTTTGCCCATGTCCTGTGGTTTAACGGTGTGGTAACGTAAGCATGGTCTTTTCTAGGGCAGTGTAGGGAGGACAAGTCCATTGAGAATCTGTATAAAAGTTAACTGACTGTGGATGAGGATGAGTGTAAATCACAGACTAACCCTGCTGTCGAGGTAGATTCATTTGTTTTTACAGCTCATCTAGTTTACCAGGGTTCTTTGGAAGTTGTATAAAGAAGGTTGGGGTTCACGCCTCACTGTGTATCATTACTAACTCCAATGTTGGTGGGGTGTAATTGTACCAATTGGTGGGCTGTTTTAAGAACGCACAGATGCTCTTCACTTTCTTTAACATCTGTCTGTTGTGCTTGTTTCTGAATGTAACCTCAGTGATGACTGGGCAGGACAAGCTTTCAGATTTACACATTAATTAGCCTGGCATTTAGGGCATTATATTTCTCAGCGTCTAAAAGAAGCTCTGGTGGAATGTATTAGTTGTAAGAGGCTCACTGAAGCCTTGAGAGAACGTTAAAAACACTCAGTTTAAAGCTGGGCTAGGCCAGGCTAGGTTAAGGCTAAAGCAGCTCTGGCGCACAGTGACTCAGCCGCCATTAGCCGTTAGCCGGTGTCTCCGCTTTTCACAGGGACTCACTTTGGCCATTTTCTCGCACTCCGGCAGCCGTTGGTCCACCGTGGAGCTGTAATCGATCTCCATCTTCACGATCTTCCCGTCCGACCTCTCAGATCTGTCCTCCGACGACATCTCGCCTGGATTTTCTACCGTTCGCTAAAAACAGAGCAGTAGCCTCGGAGCTCCGGCAGCGGGCTGTGAAGCACTGAAAGCTGCGCTGAACGTGTTGCGTCCTCAAGTGTTCACTCGCAAATCCTGCACCCCCCTGTGAGGGAGGACTTTTATTTTATATACGAAGATAGTTTTATAAAATAGAATAGAATACATTTCATTACATCGTAAAAAATTTACAAAACAATTAAGTGCTCAGTAATTATATTATTATTGAACATTATTTTGCCATATACCAAGATAATTGAAAAAAATGTTTTTTTTTTAATATAGCAAGAATATTGAAAGAAAATTTGTACTTTTAAAACACCTCCACCAAAAAAATAAAATAAAATAAAACAAAAAATAATTTGGTGTTTTCAACATTTATTTATTGGATTTGGGCAATTCTCATAAAAATCTTTAGGTCAGAAATTATGTCGTAGTTTCTTTAAACCACCTGTTGAAACTAGGAAATTATCCATATTTTGGTCAGTAAGTAAGTAGGTAATCAAATAAATAAAAATGTTTATGACTTTAGCTTTATTATATGCATCGAGATGAATACTGTCTAAATCATTAAACTGAATTTATTTAACGTCGGGTGGTACTGAGACTGAAACTTTGCCCGTCCACTTGGTCTACGTCTAATATATAACACTATGTCAAAAGCAGACACAAAATCAGTAGAATTATCTTTTGCGCAGCCTATAAACTACTAGCCTGTAATATTTGAGTTGCAACATAAACCCGACCTCGTTGCTATTAATGTTTTTTTTTTTAATTAGGCCGTCGAGGTTTGTTACTAAAAGGGTCCTTGGGGCGCAATAATTGGCAGGGCCGCACAAAATGACGGGCAACGTTTAGTACAATGAACTCTTACTGTCTCCCTCTAGCGGCAGAGCTGGCAAGTTCAGCATTCAACCGCCTATGTGTTTTGACAAGCGGCGTTGAGTTCCTGACAGCGGAGGCGATGACAGCTGTGTTTGTTGCTGATTTTTTATACGTTAACGAAATTATTTGTTTTGATTCATCGAGTCGATGAAAAGAGAAGGGGTTAAATTAACGTCTGAGATCTAGTGAGAGTCGATAAATCCGGATATTTCCCTGTATTTTTTTTGAAGTTGAACAAGGCTTAGCTCTTCTAGCCACTCCTCAAAGTTCCTGCGAGAGAATTTGAATAGGGAAGCAGCCGCCAGTTCGACCGTCTCCCTATGGAGGGTGTGACCGAGTGAGGGGGCCGATTTGTGTCCGAGCTATAGGGAAATATCCCTAGGAAAGATGAGCGACGCGGCTCGGGCTCAGAGGCGGGAGCAGATGAAGCGGTGGAGCGGCTCCATCACGGACCGCGAGCCGGCGGAGAGGAGGCGCTGGCCGGGAGAGGAGGAGGACGGCGAGAACGGTGTCCGGAAAAGGAAGGCCAAGAGAAGGTCTTTACACTCATAAAAGTCTTCAAACACTTTTTTATCTCTGTATTGTTTCGGCCTGCGCTGCTGCGAGAGACCCAAACCGTGGTTCTCTGTCTCTAGCGCAGTTATTAACGTTAACCTTCCGTGTTGGAAATGTCCATTCCACCTTAACAGATTTAGTAACTCGCATTCCACCTTAAAATTGTCCAGCTACTTATACACATCCGCCCACACACTCTACATCGCACCTTAAATCTTCCAGCACCTTAAATTCCACCTTAAAATGACCAGCAACGTATTATTTACCTCAGAGTTCCAACCACCTACGTGCCACCTTAAATTTCTATTCCACCTTAAATGTTTCAACAACATACATTCCTCCTTAAACAGTGCAGTTGTGATTGGTTGCAAATATCTGGTTTCTCAGTGTAGCAAGAATGGATTATAAAGCAGTAATAAACATATTTAAACAGCTTATTCATATTTAATTAATGAAACACAGTGATAGGTTTAATGTGAATTGTTATTTTTCATTGAATGTGGACCCACCGTGTGTCCGCAGCAGGTCTACAGCTTGTTTACATTTTTTGGAAGTCCAGTAGTTCAGTGTAGTGGATAAGTGCCATCAGATCCTCACAGCTGTGTTCCAGCACCTAATGTAACGCCATAGAGTTGAAGCTGTCCCTGCAGTAAAAGTGTACAGAAGAAACGTGAATGAGATCAAATCCTTGGCCTTGTTCTTAACCTCAAAGTGAAAATACACTGTGGATTTCATTTGTCAGTGGCGTACGGTCAAATCTGATCCTAAACTGACCGCTTACAACATTTACACACCCTTCTCTTTGATGTGTCTTTACGATCAAACCCCGATCTGGTGTGTGGATGTGTAAATCTGAGCATAAACATCGAACGGTGTGAAACAAACACTTTTTTGTGCGGTCCAATTTCACGCACCTGTTCAGTTTTGTTGTTGGAATGTAGCTTTCCCTGTGTGTCTTGTTTTGTGCCTCACTTTTGCACGTCTTACTTATTTATATAGTGTTTTATTTGTTGTTATTCTTTACATTTGTTGCTCTTTTCCACTGTAGAGAATTACACCTGGATTTTGTTGTAAATGTTACAATGACAACAGAAAAATGTAATTCTGTTCTATTAATAATCCATAATAACTGTCATACAGTAAGAACAGGACCAGACACTAGTGCTAGCGCTAATAATCAGTGCACACAGTGCTCCAGTCTCGAACTGAGTTTACTAATGTTTCCATGTGGCACTGATATAAACACACACTGCACCCCCGATGTGGAAAAAATACAATATCACAATTATTTTTGCAATAATCACAATCTCGATTTTGGGGCGGCACGGTGGCGCAGCAGGTAGGTGTCGCAGTCACACAGCTCCAGGGACCGTGGGTTTCCTCCGGGTGACTGTCTGTGAGGAGTGTGGTGTGTTCTCTCTGTGTCTGCGTGGGTTTCCTCCGGGTGACTGTCTGTGAGGAGTGTGGTGTGTTCTCTCTGTGTCTGTGTGGGTTTCCTCCGGGTGACTGTCTGTGAGGAGTGTGGTGTGTTCTCCCTGTGTCTGTGTGGGTTTCCTCCGGGTGACTGTCTGTGAGGAGTGTGGTGTGTTCTCCCTGTGTCTGCGTGGGTTTCCTCCGGGTGACTGTCTGTGAGGAGTGTGGTGTGTTCTCCCTGTGTCTGCGTGGGTTTCCTCCGGGTGACTGTCTGTGAGGAGTGTGGTGTGTTCTCTCTGTGTCTGCGTGGGTTTCCTCCGGGTGACTGTCTGTGAGGAGTGTGGTGTGTTCTCCCTGTGTCTGCGTGGGTTTCCTCCGGGTGACTGTCTGTGAGGAGTGTGGTGTGTTCTCTCTGTGTCTGCGTGGGTTTCCTCCGGGTGACTGTCTGTGAGGAGTGTGGTGTGTTCTCTCTGTGTCTGCGTGGGTTTCCTCCGGGTGACTGTCTGTGAGGAGTGTGGTGTGTTCTCCCTGTGTCTGCGTGGGTTTCCTCCGGGTGACTGTCTGTGAGGAGTGTGGTGTGTTCTCCCTGTGTCTGCGTGGGTTTCCTCCGGGTGACTGTCTGTGAGGAGTGTGGTGTGTTCTCCCTGTGTCTGCGTGGGTTTCCTCCGGGTGACTGTCTGTGAGGAGTGTGGTGTGTTCTCTCTGTGTCTGCGTGGGTTTCCTCCGGGTGACTGTCTGTGAGGAGTGTGGTGTGTTCTCCCTGTGTCTGCGTGGGTTTCCTCCGGGTGACTGTCTGTGAGGAGTGTGGTGTGTTCTCCCTGTGTCTGCGTGGGTTTCCTCCGGGTGACTGTCTGTGAGGAGTGTGGTGTGTTCTCCCTGTGTCTGCGTGGGTTTCCTCCGGGTGACTGTCTGTGAGGAGTGTGGTGTGTTCTCTCTGTGTCTGCATGGGTTTCCTCCGGGTGACTGTCTGTGAGGAGTGTGGTGTGTTCTCTCTGTGTCTGCGTGGGTTTCCTCCGGGTGACTGTCTGTGAGGAGTGTGGTGTGTTCTCTCTGTGTCTGCGTGGGTTTCCTCCGGGTGACTGTCTGTGAGGAGTGTGGTGTGTTCTCCCTGTGTCTGCGTGGGTTTCCTCCGAGTGACTGTCTGTGAGGAGTGTGGTGTGTTCTCCCTGTGTCTGCGTGGGTTTCCTCCGGGTGACTGTCTGTGAGGAGTGTGGTGTGTTCTTTCTGTGTCTGCGTGGGTTTCCTCCGGGTGACTGTCTGTGAGGAGTGTGGTGTGTTCTCTCTGTGTCTGCGTGGGTTTCCTCCGGGTGACTGTCTGTGAGGAGTGTGGTGTGTTCTCTCTGTGTCTGCGTGGGTTTCCTCCGGGTGACTGTCTGTGAGGAGTGTGGTGTGTTCTCTCTGTGTCTGTGTGGGTTTCCTCCGGGTGACTGTCTGTGAGGAGTGTGGTGTGTTCTCCCTGTGTCTGTGTGGGTTTCCTCCGGGTGACTGTCTGTGAGGAGTGTGGTGTGTTCTCCCTGTGTCTGCGTGGGTTTCCTCCGGGTGACTGTCTGTGAGGAGTGTGGTGTGTTCTCCCTGTGTCTGCGTGGGTTTCCTCCGGGTGACTGTCTGTGAGGAGTGTGGTGTGTTCTCTCTGTGTCTGCGTGGGTTTCCTCCGGGTGACTGTCTGTGAGGAGTGTGGTGTGTTCTCCCTGTGTCTGCGTGGGTTTCCTCCGGGTGACTGTCTGTGAGGAGTGTGGTGTGTTCTCTCTGTGTCTGCGTGGGTTTCCTCCGGGTGACTGTCTGTGAGGAGTGTGGTGTGTTCTCTCTGTGTCTGCGTGGGTTTCCTCCGGGTGACTGTCTGTGAGGAGTGTGGTGTGTTCTCCCTGTGTCTGCGTGGGTTTCCTCCGGGTGACTGTCTGTGAGGAGTGTGGTGTGTTCTCCCTGTGTCTGCGTGGGTTTCCTCCGGGTGACTGTCTGTGAGGAGTGTGGTGTGTTCTCCCTGTGTCTGCGTGGGTTTCCTCCGGGTGACTGTCTGTGAGGAGTGTGGTGTGTTCTCTCTGTGTCTGCGTGGGTTTCCTCCGGGTGACTGTCTGTGAGGAGTGTGGTGTGTTCTCCCTGTGTCTGCGTGGGTTTCCTCCGGGTGACTGTCTGTGAGGAGTGTGGTGTGTTCTCCCTGTGTCTGCGTGGGTTTCCTCCGGGTGACTGTCTGTGAGGAGTGTGGTGTGTTCTCCCTGTGTCTGCGTGGGTTTCCTCCGGGTGACTGTCTGTGAGGAGTGTGGTGTGTTCTCTCTGTGTCTGCATGGGTTTCCTCCGGGTGACTGTCTGTGAGGAGTGTGGTGTGTTCTCTCTGTGTCTGCGTGGGTTTCCTCCGGGTGACTGTCTGTGAGGAGTGTGGTGTGTTCTCTCTGTGTCTGCGTGGGTTTCCTCCGGGTGACTGTCTGTGAGGAGTGTGGTGTGTTCTCCCTGTGTCTGCGTGGGTTTCCTCCGAGTGACTGTCTGTGAGGAGTGTGGTGTGTTCTCCCTGTGTCTGCGTGGGTTTCCTCCGGGTGACTGTCTGTGAGGAGTGTGGTGTGTTCTTTCTGTGTCTGCGTGGGTTTCCTCCGGGTGACTGTCTGTGAGGAGTGTGGTGTGTTCTCTCTGTGTCTGCGTGGGTTTCCTCCGGGTGACTGTCTGTGAGGAGTGTGGTGTGTTCTCTCTGTGTCTGTGTGGGTTTCCTCCGGGTGACTGTCTGTGAGGAGTGTGGTGTGTTCTCCCTGTGTCTCTGTGGGTTTCCTCCGGGTGACTGTCTGTGAGGAGTGTGGTGTGTTCTCCCTGTGTCTGCGTGGGTTTCCTCCGGGTGACTGTCTGTGAGGAGTGTGGTGTGTTCTCTCTGTGTCTGCGTGGGTTTCCTCCGGGTGACTGTCTGTGAGGAGTGTAGTGTGTTCTCCCTGTGTCTGCATGGGTTTCCTCCGGGTGACTGTCTGTGAGGAGTGTGGTGTGTTCTCTCTGTGTCTGTGTGGGTTTCCTCCGGGTGACTGTCTGTGAGGAGTGTGGTGTGTTCTCCCTGTGTCTGCATGGGTTTCCTCCGGGTGACTGTCTGTGAGGAGTGTAGTGCGTTCTCCCTGTGTCTGCGTGGGTTTCCTCCGGGTGACTGTCTGTAAGGAGTGTGGTGTGTTCTCCATGTGTCTGCGTGGGTTTCCTCCGGGTGACTGTCTGTAAGGAGTGTGGTGTGTTTTCCCTGTGTCTGCGTGGGTTTCCTCCGGGTGCTCCAGTTTCCTCCCACAGTCCAAAAACACACGTTGGTAGGTGGATTGGTGACTCAAAAGTGTCCGTAGGTGTGAGTGTGTGTGTGTGTGTGTGTTGCCCTGTGAAGGACTGGCGCCCGCTCCAGGGTGTGTTCCCGCCTTGCGCCCAATGATTCCAGGTAGGCTCTGGACCCACCGCGACCCTGAACTGGATAAGGGCTTACAGACAATGAATGAATGAATGAATGAATCTCGATTTTATCACAATTATCTTTTTCACGTTGGTTTTAAAACCTCGTAACACTCCAGGTATTTTTTCCATTTTCCGCCTGAAATTACATCCCAACTCTTGAGGCAATGTGACCGAAAAGCCTTCAGAATATTTAAAGATATTAAAATGAATCTTTAGTGATCAGAATATGATCAAAACGTCAAAAAACATTTGAGGCACTTTTCTACATTTAATTTGGAACCTGCCACGGCCCAAACACACGTTGGTAGGTGGATTGGTGACTCTGTAGTGTGAGTGTGTGTCGCCCTGTGAAGGACTGGCGCCCCCTCCAGGGTGTGTTCCGGACTAGCGCTGGGCGATAAAACGATATCGATATGTTTCGTGATTAATTTTCGCTCGATAAGCGTTGGGTTTTAGAGCTCGATAAACCGTTATTTCTATTCCCGGTTACACAGCCCGCTGCACGCTATCTGGCGCGTATACTCCTGCTATTACGGTAAATAAACAAGCGACCGCATGAACGTAGAAGGTAAACAAGACTATAACAGGTTTAATTCAAGTGCTTGTGTGTATGTATTCAATGTATATACATTTATATTAAGTATGTTCTAGTCTCCAGAGCTTACAGACAATGAATGAGTGAATGGCGACAGCCTCTGATCTTATGGGAAATCTTTAAGGCTTTTTAAGGGTTTGGAACATGTCTGTGAGGATCTCTTAACAATTAAGACACAGGGGCATCAGTGGAGGCAGGGGCTGATGTTAAGGATTAGTTCTGGATCCATTTTAATGCTCCAACTCACCCCAAAGTCACTGGACAGTGCTGAGCTCTGAGTGTTAGACAGTCTTTGGCTGTTGTCATGTACACAGCGCAGTGTCTGGCTGTCTCTGTTTGGTCTGACTCCATTATAGAAGCGAAATGCCCCCATTTAAAACGTATTGTTGATAACACAGGCTAGAATTACAGTCTTGGCTCCTGTGATTTGAAAACCGCGACGGTTCGGATAGTGATTTAATGAATGAACGTGAACTCAATCCGTCTTTCAGCTCTATTCCCATGTCACCAAAATAACAGGGTTAATGTGATAAGATTTAAAAACCCCCGTTTATAGCCGAGTCAAACCGCGATGAGCTGAAGTGATGTTAACGTTCGAGACACTGATAAGATACTGTTTCTTCGTGGACGTTTATCAGAGCTGTAGATTTTGCACGTTTCTGAAATCCTGACGAGGAAGGAATGGGGCCTCCGCCGCTCAGAAATGTATGGAACGAGCTATGACAAGCTTTGAAGACAAGATAGAGCAGCTACTGAGATAAAGAACAACAAAAACTGCACATGGTTTCAGTTTGCCTCCGTGTTTTGGCAAATGTGAAGTTAAAATAACTTTTACGTTCACGCTTTGAGTTTAGGAATTTGTGACCAGCTTTATCTTCAGGGCAGCAGCCGTAGCTTTGTTTAACACTTCCCCAATGCGTTTAGAACAGAAATATCGCTCAATACCTTTTCCTTTGATATTTTTGTTCACAACACAGGAAGCAACTGCCCACGGTCTTCTATTAGAGGCATGTTTTGAGTCAGCGGGTTTTCTGTTCTCCTGTGGGTACGGAGAAATGTGGTGACGACTGATGGCATGCCACAGGTTCTGCAAGTGGACAGCCTTGATTGATCAATTCTGAAATATGCTTTAATACGGGAAGCCACTGTGGTAAAAATGTATCAACGGGGAGGGTGCCACCAAGGCGTACATTTACATTGTAACTGCACTGTAAAACACCAAGGACAGTGGGTGAAGGGGAGAGACTAATGGACTAATGTGTGTGTTTAAGGTGCCGTGTTTGCTTCGAAAGGACAGCAGAGTTTCTCGCTGTCTGTGCCAGCGGAGACACAGACGAGGCGAATGAGATGCTGAATAGGACATGGGAGAAAGGCGGACGGATAGTTTCAAAAGCGGATGTTGTCAACAGTGCCAACGCAGACGGAATCACAGCTTTACACCAGGTTTGAAATGATATATATCTCACAAATATGTCACACAGTATTAACATCATGTTCTAAACAGATTTGAAATTTGATATATGGACTTTTAACTTAAAGTTTTCTCCAACAGACATTTGCCATCGTTCTTGGAAAAGATCACATACCTCATATATTTGTGATAAGTTAAAGGTACACTAGGTACATTCTCAAACAGGATTCTCAAACACAGAATGCATTTGTGCTGATGATATTACTCAACATTTAAAAATATATATATTTATTCATTTATTTATTATCTGTAAGAGCTTATCCAGTTCAGGGTCGCGGTGGGTCATTGGGTGCAAGGCGGGAATACACCCTGGAGGGGGCGCCAGTCCTTCACAGGGCAACACACACACACGCTCACACATTCACTCACACACTCACACCTACGGACACTTTTGAGTCGCCAATCCACCTACCACACTCCTCACAGACAGTCACCCGGAAGAAACCCATGCAGACACAGGGAGAACACACCACACTCCTTACAGACAGTCACACGGAGGAAACCCACGCAGACACAGGGAGAACACACCACACTCCTCACAGACAGTCACCCGGAGGAAACCCACGCAGACACAAGGAGAACACACCACACTCCTTACAGACAGTCACCCGGAGGAAACCCATGCAGACACAGGGAGAACACACCACGCTCCTCACAGACAGTCACCCGGAGGAAACCCATGCAGACACAGGGAGAACACACCACACTCCTCACAGACAGTCACCCGGAAGAAACCCATGCAGACACAGGGAGAACACACCACACTCCTCACAGACAGTCACACGGAGGAAACCCACGCAGACACAGGGAGAACACACCACACTCCTCACAGACAGTCACCCGGAGGAAACCCACGCAGACACAAGGAGAACACACCACACTCCTTACAGACAGTCACCCGGAGGAAACCCATGCAGACACAGGGAGAACACACCACGCTCCTCACAGACAGTCACCCGGAGGAAACCCATGCAGACACAGGGAGAACACACCACACTCCTCACAGACAGTCACCCGGAAGAAACCCATGCAGACACAGGGAGAACACACCACACTCCTCACAGACAGTCACCCGGAAGAAACCCATGCAGACACAGGGAGAACACACCACACTCCTCACAGACAGTCACACGGAGGAAACCCACGCAGACACAGGGAGAACACACCACACTCCTCACAGACAGTCACCCGGAGGAAACCCACGCAGACACAGGGAGAACACACCACGCTCCTCACAGACAGTCACCCGGAGGAAACCCACGCAGACACAGGGAGAACACACCACACTCCTCACAGACAGTCACCTGGAGGAAACCCACGCAGACACAGGGAGAACACACCACACTCCTCACAGACATTCACCCGGAGGAAACCCACGCAGACACAGGGAGAACACACCACACTCCTCACAGACAGTCACCCGGAGGAAACCCACGCGGACACAGGGAGAACACACCAGAGCGGGAATTGCCTCCAGGTCACTGGAGCTGTGTGACTGCGACACTATCTGCTGCGCCACCGTGCTGCCCAAAAAATATTTATTTAAATATTAATAATATTTTACACTGAATATCGTCGCTGTCCGATTAAAACCACGTATCTCCATTTTTAGCGGTTTTCACATTTTTACTGAGATTAATGCCCAAACATCTCTGTCTTTTCAAAGCAGCTAATATCAAAATGACCAATGAAAAGCAGAAAAATCACACAGTTCCTTTACCAAGTATCTCCATTGGCTGCTAGACCTGTCCATCAAAATTGCGTACCGCGCCCCCCTTTCTCTCGGCACTGTCTGAGTGCTACAGTTAACAAATGTTTACAATTACTCACGTGAAAAAATAGAGGAGCGTGACTATAGTGAATCACAATAAGGCTTTAATAAGCTGATTGATCAAGTTTAGTAGTGATAGACTCTGCTTTTGCTAAAACATGGATTCACAGCGGCAGTGTTGGAGGAGAATACGCTGCAGGGCTGTGGTCACGGAGGCGGACGTGGCTCGTTGGAATCCACTAAAAGAATTCCGTGTTTGTCAACATTTGCTGTTTACAAAACATGGTCATGGACATTCACACGGTCACTCACACACTCACCCAGTCATTCTCACACCTGTGGACTGTTTCACATGGTCACTCACACACTGTCACTCACCCAGTCATTCTCACATTTGTGGACTGTTTCACACGGTCACTCACACACTCACCCAGTCATTCTCACACCTGTGGACTGTTTCACAAGGTCACTCATACACTCACCCAGTCATTCTCACACCTGTGGACTGTTTCACACGGTCACTCACACACTCACCCAGTCATTCTCACACCTTTGGACTGTTTCACATGGTCACTCACACACTGTCACTCACACACTCACCCAGTCATTTTCACACCTGTGGACCGTTTCACACTGTCACTCACACACTCACCCAGTCATTCTCACACCTGTGGACCGTTTCTCACGGTTACTCACACACTCACCCAGTCATTCTCACACCTGTAGACTGTTTCACACGGTCACTCACACACTCACCCAGTCATTCTCACACCTGTGGACCGTTTCACACGGTCCCTCATACACTCACCCAGTCATTCTCACACCTGTGGACTGTTTCACACGGTCACTCATACACTCACCCAGTCATTCTCACACTTGTGGACCATTTCACACGGTCACTCACACACTCACCCAGTCATTCTCACACCTGTGGACTGTTTCACACGCTCCCTCATACACTCACCCAGTCATTCTCACACCTGTGGACTGTTTCACATGTTCACTCATACACTCACCCAGTCATTCTCACACCTGTGGACTGTTTCACATGGTCACTCACACACTCACCCAGTCATTCTCACACCTGTGGACCGTTTCACACCGTCACTCATACACTTACCCAGTCATTCTCACACCTGTGGCCCGTTTCACAAGGTCACTCATACACTCACCCAGTCATTCTCACACCTGTGGACTGTTTCACACGGTCACTCACACACTCACCCAGTCATTCTCACACCTTTGGACTGTTTCACATGGTCACTCACACACTGTCACTCACACACTCACCCAGTCATTTTCACACCAGTGGACCGTTTCACACGGTCACTCACACACTCACCCAGTCATTCTCACACCTGTGGACCGTTTCTCACAATCACTCACACACTCACCCAGTCATTCTCACACCTGTGGACTGTTTCACAAAGTCACTCACACACTCACCCAGTCATTCTCACACCTGTGGACTGTTTCACACGGTCCCTCATACACTCACCCAGTCATTCTCACACCTGTGGACCGTTTCACACGGTCACTCATACACTCACCCAGTCATTCTCACACCTGTGGACTGTTTCACACGCTCCCTCATACACTCAACCAGTCATTCTCACACCTGTGGACTGTTTCACACGCTCCCTTATACACTCACCCAGTCATTCTCACACCTGTGGACTGTTTCACACGGTCCCTCATACACTCACCCAGTCATTCTCACACCTGTGGACTGTTTCACATGTTCACTCACACACTCACCCAGTCATTCTCACACCTGTGGACTGTTTCACATGGTCACTCATACACTCACCCAGTCATTCTCACACCTGTGAACTGTTTCACACTGTCACTCACACACTCACCCAGTCATTCTCACACCTGTGTACCGTTTCACACCGTCACTCATACACTTACCCAGTCATTCTCACACCTGTGGACCGTTTCACACGGTTACTCACACACTCACCCAGTCATTCTCACTCCTGTGGACCATTTCACACGGTCACTCACACACTCACCCAGTCATTCTCACACCTGTGGACTGTTTCACACGGTCACTCACACACTCACCCAGTCATTCTCACACCTGTGGACTGTTTCACATGGTCACTCACACACTGTCACTCACCCAATCATTCTCACACCTTTGGACTGTTTCACATGGTCACTCACATACTGTCACTAACACACTCACCCAGTCATTTTCACACCTGTGGACCGTTTCACACGGTCACTCTCACACTCACGCAGTCATTTTCACACCTGTAAACCGTTTCACAAGGTCACTCACACACTCACCCAGTCATTCTCACACCTGTGGACCGTTTCACACGGTCACTCACACACTCACCCAGTCATTCTCACACCTGTGGACCGTTTCACACGGTCACTCACACACTCACCCAGTCATTCTCACACCTGTGGACCGTTTCACACGGTCACTCACACACTCACCCAGTCATTCTCACACCTGTGGACCGTTTCACACGGTCACTCACACACTCACCCATTCATTCTCACACCTGTGGACCGTTTCACATGGTCACTCACACACTCACCCAGTCATTCTCAAACCTGTGGACTGTTTCACACTGTCACTCACACATTTACCCAGTCATTCTCACACCTGTGGACTGTTTCACACTGTCACTCACACACTCACCCAGTCATTCTAACACCTGTGGACCAAATCACATGGTCACTCACACACTCACCCAGTCATTCTCACATTTGTGGACTGTTTCACACGGTCACTCACACACTCACCCAGTCATTCTCACACCTGTGGACTGTTTCACACTGTCACTCACACACTCACCCAGTCATTCTAACACCTGTGGACCAAATCACACGGTCACTCACACACTCACCCAGTCATTCTCACATTTGTGGACTGTTTCACACGGTCACTCACACACTCACCCAGTCATTCTCACACCTGTGGACTGTTTCACATGTTCACTCACACACAGTCACTCACACACTCACCCAGTCATTCTCACACCTGTGGACCGTTTCACACGGTCACTCACACACTCACCCAGTCATTCTCACACCTGTGGATTGTTTCACATGGTCACTCACACACTCACCCAGTCATTCTCACACCTGTGGACCGTTTCACATGGTCACTCACACACTCACCCAGTCATTCTCACACCTGTGGACCGTTTCACACGGTCACTCACACACTCACCCAGTCATTCTCACATCTGTGGACCGTTTCACATGGTCACTCACACACTCACCCAGTCATTCTCACACCTTTGGACCATTTCACACGGTCACTCACACACTCACCCAGTCATTCTCAAACCTGTGGACCGTTTCACACGGTCACTCACACACTCACCCAGTCATTCTCACACCTGTGGACTGTTTCACATGGTCACTCACACACTCACACACTGTCACTCACACACTCACGCAGTCATTCTCACACCTGTGGACAGTTTCACACGGTCACTCACACACTCACACAGTCATTCTCACACCTGTGGACCGTTTCACACGGTCACTCACACACTCACGCAGTCATTCTCACACCTGTGGACAGTTTCACACGGTCACTCACACACTCACACAGTCATTCTCACACCTGTGGACCGTTTCACACGGTCACTCACACACTCACCCAGTCATTCTCACATCTGTGGACCGTTTCACATGGTCACTCACACACTCACCCAGTCATTCTCACACCTGTGGACCGTTTCACACGGTCACTCACACACTCACCCAGTCATTCTCACACCTGTGGACTGTTTCACACTGTCACTCACACACTCACCCAGTCATTCTCACATCTGTGGACCGTTTCACACTGTCACTCACACGCTCACCCAGTCATTCTCACACCTGTGGACTGTTTCACACGGTCACTCACACACTCACCCAGTCATTCTCACACCTTTGGACCGTTTCACACGGTCACTCACACACTCACCCAGTCATTCTCACACCTGTGGACTGTTTCACACTGTCACTCACACACTCACCCAGTCATTCTCACACCTGTGGACCGTTTCACACTGTCACTCACACGCTCACCCAGTCATTCTCACACCTGTGGACTGTTTCACACGGTCACTCACACACTCACCCAGTCATTCTCACACCTGTGGACTGTTTCACATGGTCACTCACACACTGTCACTCACACACTCACCCAGTCATTCTCACACCTGTGGACCGTTTCACACGGTTACTCACACACTCACCCAGTCATTCTCACTCCTGTGGACCATTTCACACGGTCACTCACACACTCACCCAGTCATTCTCACACCTGTGGACTGTTTCACACGGTCACTCACACACTCACCCAGTCATTCTCACACCTGTGGACTGTTTCACATGGTCACTCACACACTGTCACTCACCCAATCATTCTCACACCTTTGGACTGTTTCACATGGTCACTCACATACTGTCACTAACACACTCACCCAGTCATTTTCACACCTGTGGACCGTTTCACACGGTCACTCTCACACTCACGCAGTCATTTTCACACCTGTAAACCGTTTCACAAGGTCACTCACACACTCACCCAGTCATTCTCACACCTGTGGACCGTTTCACACGGTCACTCACACACTCACCCAGTCATTCTCACACCTGTGGACCGTTTCACACGGTCACTCACACACTCACCCAGTCATTCTCACACCTGTGGACCGTTTCACACGGTCACTCACACACTCACCCAGTCATTCTCACACCTGTGGACCGTTTCACACGGTCACTCACACACTCACCCATTCATTCTCACACCTGTGGACCGTTTCACATGGTCACTCACACACTCACCCAGTCATTCTCAAACCTGTGGACTGTTTCACACTGTCACTCACACATTTACCCAGTCATTCTCACACCTGTGGACTGTTTCACACTGTCACTCACACACTCACCCAGTCATTCTAACACCTGTGGACCAAATCACATGGTCACTCACACACTCACCCAGTCATTCTCACATTTGTGGACTGTTTCACACGGTCACTCACACACTCACCCAGTCATTCTCACACCTGTGGACTGTTTCACACTGTCACTCACACACTCACCCAGTCATTCTAACACCTGTGGACCAAATCACACGGTCACTCACACACTCACCCAGTCATTCTCACATTTGTGGACTGTTTCACACGGTCACTCACACACTCACCCAGTCATTCTCACACCTGTGGACTGTTTCACATGTTCACTCACACACAGTCACTCACACACTCACCCAGTCATTCTCACACCTGTGGACCGTTTCACACGGTCACTCACACACTCACCCAGTCATTCTCACACCTGTGGATTGTTTCACATGGTCACTCACACACTCACCCAGTCATTCTCACACCTGTGGACCGTTTCACATGGTCACTCACACACTCACCCAGTCATTCTCACACCTGTGGACCGTTTCACACGGTCACTCACACACTCACCCAGTCATTCTCACATCTGTGGACCGTTTCACATGGTCACTCACACACTCACCCAGTCATTCTCACACCTTTGGACCATTTCACACGGTCACTCACACACTCACCCAGTCATTCTCAAACCTGTGGACCGTTTCACACGGTCACTCACACACTCACCCAGTCATTCTCACACCTGTGGACTGTTTCACATGGTCACTCACACACTCACACACTGTCACTCACACACTCACGCAGTCATTCTCACACCTGTGGACAGTTTCACACGGTCACTCACACACTCACACAGTCATTCTCACACCTGTGGACCGTTTCACACGGTCACTCACACACTCACGCAGTCATTCTCACACCTGTGGACAGTTTCACACGGTCACTCACACACTCACACAGTCATTCTCACACCTGTGGACCGTTTCACACGGTCACTCACACACTCACCCAGTCATTCTCACATCTGTGGACCGTTTCACATGGTCACTCACACACTCACCCAGTCATTCTCACACCTGTGGACCGTTTCACACGGTCACTCACACACTCACCCAGTCATTCTCACACCTGTGGACTGTTTCACACTGTCACTCACACACTCACCCAGTCATTCTCACATCTGTGGACCGTTTCACACTGTCACTCACACGCTCACCCAGTCATTCTCACACCTGTGGACTGTTTCACACGGTCACTCACACACTCACCCAGTCATTCTCACACCTTTGGACCGTTTCACACGGTCACTCACACACTCACCCAGTCATTCTCACACCTGTGGACTGTTTCACACTGTCACTCACACACTCACCCAGTCATTCTCACACCTGTGGACCGTTTCACACTGTCACTCACACGCTCACCCAGTCATTCTCACACCTGTGGACTGTTTCACACGGTCACTCACACACTCACCCAGTCATTCTCACACCTGTGGACTGTTTCACATGGTCACTCACACACTGTCACTCACACACTCACCCAGTCATTCTCACACCTGTGGACCATTTCACACAGTCCCTCACACACTCACCCAGTCATTCTCACACCTGTGGACCGTTTTACACGGTCACTCACACACTCACACAGTCATTCTCACACCTGTGGACTGTTTCACACAGTCACTCACACACTCACCCAGTCATTCTCACACCTGTGGTCCGTTTCACACGGTCACTCACACACTCACCCAGTCATTCTCACACCTGTGGACCGTTTCACATGGTCACTCACACACTCACCCAGTCATTCTCACACCTGTGGACCGTTTCACACGGTCACTCACACACTCACCCAGTCATTCTCACATCTGTGGACCGTTTCACATGGTCACTCACACACTCACCCAGTCATTCTCACATCTGTGGACCGTTTCACATGGTCACTCACACACTCACCCAGTCATTCTCACACCTTTGGACCATTTCACACGGTCACTCACACACTCACCCAGTCATTCTCAAACCTGTGGACCGTTTCACACGGTCACTCACACACTCACCCAGTCATTCTCACACCTGTGGACTGTTTCACATGGTCACTCACACACTGACACTCACGCAGTCATTCTCACACCTGTGGACAGTTTCACACGGTCACTCACACACTCACACAGTCATTCTCACACCTGTGGACCGTTTCACACGGTCACTCACACACTCACCCAGTCATTCTCACATCTGTGGACCATTTCACATGGTCACTCACACTCACCCAGTCATTCTCACACCTTTGGACCGTTTCACACGGTCACTCACACACTCACCCAGTCATTCTCACACCTGTGGACTGTTTCACACGGTCACTCACACACTCACCCAGTCATTCTCACACCTGTGGACCGTTTCACGTGGTCACTCACACACTCACCCAGTCATTCTCACACCTGTGGGCTGTTTCACTCTGTCACTCACACACTCACCCAGTCATTCTCACACCTGTGGACTGTTTCACATGGTCACTCACACACTCACCCAGTCATTCTCACACCTGTGGACCATTTCACACTGTCACTCACACGCTCACCCAGTCATTCTCACACCTGTGGACTGTTTCACACTGTCACTCACACACTCACCCAGTCATTCTCACACCTGTGGACCGTTTCACACGGTCACTCACACGCTCACCCAGTCATTCTCACACCTGTGGGCTGTTTCACTCTGTCACTCACACACTCACCCAGTCATTCTCACACCTGTGGACCGTTTCACACGGTCACTCACACACTCACCCAGTCATTCTCACACCTGTGGACTGTTTCACACGGTCACTCACACACTCACCCAGTCATTCTCACACCTGTGGACCGTTTCACATGGTCACTCACACACTCACCCAGTCATTCTCACACCTGTGGGCTGTTTCACTCTGTCACTCACACACTCACCCAGTCATTCTCACACCTGTGGGCTGTTTCACTCTGTCACTCACACACTCACCCAGTCATTCTCACACCTGTGGACTGTTTCACATGGTCACTCACACACTCACCCAGTCATTCTCACACCTGTGGACTGTTTCACACTGTCACTCACACACTCACCCAGTCATTCTCACACCTGTGGACCGTTTCACACGGTCACTCACACGCTCACCCAGTCATTCTCACACCTGTGGACTGTTTCACACGGTCACTCACACACTCACCCAGTCATTCTCACACCTGTGGACTGTTTCACACTGTCACTCACACACTCACCCAGTCATTCTCACACCTGTGGACTGTTTCACACGGTCACTCACACACTCACCCAGTCATTTTCACACCTGTGGACCGTTTCACATGGTCACTCACACACTCACCCAGTCATTCTCACACCTGTGGACTGTTTCACTCTGTCACTCACACACTCACCCAGTCATTCTCACACCTGTGGGCTGTTTCACTCTGTCACTCACACACTCACCCAGTCATTCTCACACCTGTGGACTGTTTCACATGGTCACTCACACACTCACCCAGTCATTCTCACACCTGTGGACCGTTTCACACTGTCACTCACACGCTCACCCAGTCATTCTCACACCTGTGGACAGTTTCACACGGTCACTCACACACTCACACAGTCATTCTCACACCTGTGGACCGTTTCACACGGTCACTCACACACTCACCCAGTCATTCTCACATCTGTGGACCATTTCACATGGTCACTCACACTCACCCAGTCATTCTCACACCTTTGGACCGTTTCACACGGTCACTCACACACTCACCCAGTCATTCTCACACCTGTGGACTGTTTCACACGGTCACTCACACACTCACCCAGTCATTCTCACACCTGTGGACTGTTTCACATGGTCACTCACACACTCACCCAGTCATTCTCACACCTTTGGACCATTTCACACTGTCACTCACACGCTCACCCAGTCATTCTCACACCTGTGGACTGTTTCACACTGTCACTCACACACTCACCCAGTCATTCTCACACCTGTGGACCGTTTCACACGGTCACTCACACGCTCACCCAGTCATTCTCACACCTGTGGGCTGTTTCACTCTGTCACTCACACACTCACCCAGTCATTCTCACACCTGTGGACCGTTTCACACGGTCACTCACACACTCACCCAGTCATTCTCACACCTGTGGACTGTTTCACACGGTCACTCACACACTCACCCAGTCATTCTCACACCTGTGGACCGTTTCACATGGTCACTCACACACTCACCCAGTCATTCTCACACCTGTGGGCTGTTTCACTCTGTCACTCACACACTCACCCAGTCATTCTCACACCTGTGGGCTGTTTCACTCTGTCACTCACACACTCACCCAGTCATTCTCACACCTGTGGGCTGTTTCACTCTGTCACTCACACACTCACCCAGTCATTCTCACACCTGTGGACTGTTTCACACGGTCACTCACACACTCACCCAGTCATTCTCACACCTGTGGACCGTTTCACATGGTCACTCACACACTCACCCAGTCATTCTCACACCTGTGGGCTGTTTCACTCTGTCACTCACACACTCACCCAGTCATTCTCACACCTGTGGGCTGTTTCACTCTGTCACTCACACACTCACCCAGTCATTCTCACACCTGTGGACTGTTTCACATGGTCACTCACACACTCACCCAGTCATTCTCACACCTGTGGACCATTTCACACTGTCACTCACACGCTCACCCAGTCATTCTCACACCTGTGGACTGTTTCACACTGTCACTCACACACTCACCCAGTCATTCTCACACCTGTGGACCGTTTCACACGGTCACTCACACGCTCACCCAGTCATTCTCACACCTGTGGGCTGTTTCACTCTGTCACTCACACACTCACCCAGTCATTCTCACACCTGTGGACCGTTTCACACGGTCACTCACACACTCACCCAGTCATTCTCACACCTGTGGACTGTTTCACACGGTCACTCACACACTCACCCAGTCATTCTCACACCTGTGGACCGTTTCACATGGTCACTCACACACTCACCCAGTCATTCTCACACCTGTGGGCTGTTTCACTCTGTCACTCACACACTCACCCAGTCATTCTCACACCTGTGGACCGTTTCACACGGTCACTCACACACTCACCCAGTCATTCTCACACCTGTGGACTGTTTCACACGGTCACTCACACACTCACCCAGTCATTCTCACACCTGTGGACCGTTTCACATGGTCACTCACACACTCACCCAGTCATTCTCACACCTGTGGGCTGTTTCACTCTGTCACTCACACACTCACCCAGTCATTCTCACACCTGTGGGCTGTTTCACTCTGTCACTCACACACTCACCCAGTCATTCTCACACCTGTGGACTGTTTCACATGGTCACTCACACACTCACCCAGTCATTCTCACACCTGTGGACTGTTTCACACTGTCACTCACACACTCACCCAGTCATTCTCACACCTGTGGACCGTTTCACACGGTCACTCACACGCTCACCCAGTCATTCTCACACCTGTGGACTGTTTCACACGGTCACTCACACGCTCACCCAGTCATTCTCACACCTGTGGACTGTTTCACACTGTCACTCACACACTCACCCAGTCATTCTCACACCTGTGGACTGTTTCACACGGTCACTCACACACTCACCCAGTCATTCTCACACCTGTGGACCGTTTCACATGGTCACTCACACACTCACCCAGTCATTCTCACACCTGTGGACTGTTTCACTCTGTCACTCACACACTCACCCAGTCATTCTCACACCTGTGGGCTGTTTCACTCTGTCACTCACACACTCACCCAGTCATTCTCACACCTGTGGACTGTTTCACATGGTCACTCACACACTCACCCAGTCATTCTCACACCTGTGGACCATTTCACACTGTCACTCACACGCTCACCCAGTCATTCTCACACCTGTGGACTGTTTCACACTGTCACTCACACACTCACCCAGTCATTCTCACACCTGTGGACCATTTCACACTGTCACTCACACGCTCACCCAGTCATTCTCACACCTGTGGACCGTTTCACACGGTCACTCACACGCTCACCCAGTCATTCTCACACCTGTGGACTGTTTCACACGGTCACTCAAACGCTCACCCAGTCATTCTCACACCTGTGGACTGTTTCACACGGTCACTCACACACTCACCCAGTCATTCTCACACCTGTGGACTGTTTCACACTGTCACTCACACGCTCACCCAGTCATTCTCACACCTGTGGACCGTTTCACACGGTCACTCACACAGTCACCCAGTCATTCTCACACCTGTGGACCGTTTCACATGGTCACTCACACACTCACCCAGTCATTCTCACACCTGTGGGCTGTTTCACTCTGTCACTCACACACTCACCCAGTCATTCTCACACCTGTGGGCTGTTTCACTCTGTCACTCACACACTCACCCAGTCATTCTCACACCTGTGGACTGTTTCACATGGTCACTCACACACTCACCCAGTCATTCTCACACCTGTGGACCATTTCACACTGTCACTCACACGCTCACCAAGTCATTCTCACACCTGTGGACTGTTTCACACTGTCACTCACACACTCACCCAGTCATTCTCACACCTGTGGACCATTTCACACTGTCACTCACACGCTCACCCAGTCATTCTCACACATGTGGACCATTTCACACTGTCACTCACACGCTCACCCTGTCATTCTCACACCTGTGGACCGTTTCACACGGTCACTCACACGCTCACCCAGTCATTCTCACACCTGTGGACCGTTTCACACGGTCACTCACACGCTCACCCAGTCATTCTCACACCTGTGGACTGTTTCACACGGTCACTCACACGCTCACCCAGTCATTCTCACACCTGTGGACTGTTTCACACTGTCACTCACACACTCACCCAGTCATTCTCACACCTGTGGACTGTTTCACACTGTCACTCACACACTCACCCAGTCATTCTCACACCTGTGGACCGTTTCACACAGTCACACACTCACCCAGTCATTCTCACACCTGTGGACCGTTTCACACAGTCACACACTCACCCAGTCATTCTCACACCTGTGGACTGTTTCACACTGTCACTCACACACTCACCCAGTCATTCTCACACCTGTGGACTGTTTCACACTATCACTCACACGCTCACCCAGTCATTCTCACACCTGTGGACCATTTTACAAAGCCAGTCAACATTAACCTTGTTTACAGATATCCAGAAGTACTTTGAGCAGGTTTCGGAAGAGTAATATAATAAGACAAGTTGTTTTTTTTTTTGTGTTTCTCAGGCGTGCATCGACGGCAGTACGGAGGTGGTCTCCTTCCTGGTGACTCAGGGCGCTAACGTGAACCAGGTGGACAACGAGGGCTGGACCCCCCTGCATGTGGCAGCTTCATGTGGGAACATGGAGATAGCCGAGTATGTTTTATATGATGTGGTTAACTGGTGAAGTAGTTATCACTTCTGTCCTCCACAGAGCAGGTTTGAGTCTGTACTCTGTCAGAATCACAACACTACACCAGTATGACTCCTTAACCTTACACTTGCCTGCATCTGGAATGTAATACTTGCTAAATATCCTAAATATATGAGTTTTACTTCATTATTTAATGTAATATAATTATCTGGCAATATTCAAATTGTTCCGTAATCACCGGGCACCCCTGATAATAACAGATAGGACTCATAATAGACAAGTATGACCCTCGACTGTGTAATGTGCGTGTGTTCAGATTCCTGCTGAAGCATGGGGCATCTCTGAGCGCAGTGAATTGTGATGGCGACGTACCATTAGATATCGCAGAGGACGAGAACATGGAGGCTTTGCTGCAGGAACACGTTCTAAAACAAGGTGAGAGAGAGTGAGAGGAGGCAGCGACAGAGTGGGTTGGGGAGCGAGAGAGCAGTGGGGAAAGACTAAGAAGGGGGGAGGGGGAGAGGGAGAAAAAGAGGGGAAAGAAAGACTGAAAAAGACAGAGAGGTCTATTATTTCTCTCAGTGAAAAGTCTCCCACG